>NW_024412401.1:28546437-28595199 GCF_014898765.1 Herpailurus yagouaroundi
AAAAAAAAAGGTTAGAGGGGGAGAGAGCCAAAGCATAAGAGACTCTTAAAAACTGAGAACAAACTAAGGGTTGATGGGGGGTGGGAGGGAGGAGAGGGTGGGTGATGGGTATTGAGGAGGGCACCTTTTGGGATGAGCACTGGGTGTTGTATGGAAACCAATTTGACAATAAATTTCATATATTGAAAAAAAATAAAAAAAGAAAAAGAAAAAGCTTTAAGTTGGAAGAAAATAATTTCTTTTTTTATAAAGTTTGTAATCCATTACCAAAAGGTGAAAGAATAAAATGTATGGGCTAAGTTATATAGCTCTTGAGGAAAACTCCATAATTCAGTGAGAAGTTGATAGAAGCAGAATAAAGATGGGAGAAAATAATATAACTCTCTCAGTTTTTAATAGCTCACATGAACACAAACATAAATACAGATAGAACTCAAATTTTATGATTAATAAACATATTGAAATATATGCTATGCTTTTTATACTTTTTAGCACACCACTGAAATAATTAAAATATTGTAAATTTAATGGCACCAAAAATTCCATGAAGCAGAAATTAGGTAGGCCCTATTTCTGACAAAATAAAACAAAACAAAAACAAACAAACAAAAAAACCCTAGAAATATATTTTTTAAAGCAAAAGGAACCCATATTTTAAAAAGATAGACCAAAGTAATTTTTGAAATAAAATTTAAAGCAAATTCTTACTATAGATACAAGGTAAATATACAAAAGGCTGCAATATTAGGGAAATTCACATCTAAAATGCTTTGAAATTTGACATAGAAAGAGAGGCAATAAAACAAAATAAAAACTTAACTCAAAACTTATGAAAATAATTAAAAGAAAACTCATGGAAATCTACAGGAAAGAAATAATGAGGGCAAAAGATGTCTTCATTCAGAATTTTGATCTGTTTCTACATCTCCTAAATTCTGCACTGCAACTATAACAATAAAATAAAAACTAGGATTATATATAATCCCATTTTTAAAATAAAATTGTAAGGAGTGTCATCAATGCTTAGAAAATTTTAAGAATTATATTAAAATATAATAGAATAAAGTTGACTCTAGTACTGACCAGTTTAAAATCAATGGAAAGGGGCGCCTGGGTGGCGCAGTCGGTTAAGCGTCCGACTTCAGCCAGGTCACGATCTCGCGGTCCGTGAGTTCGAGCCCCGCGTCGGGCTCTGGGCTGATGGCTCAGAGCCTGGAGCCTGTTTCCGATTCTGTGTCTCCCTCTCTCTCTGCCCCTCCCCCATTCATGCTCTGTCTCTCTCTGTCCCCAAAATAAATAAACGTTGAAAAAAAAAAAATTTAAAAAAAAAAAATAAATAAAATCAATGGAAAATAGAAGAAAAGTTGGTCTGCATTATGATTAATTTTATATGTAATAGAATCCCACTAAATATCTAAATAATAACAAAATGATAAAGTGACATTGTAAAGGGTAATGACCACAAGCATTTGACCTAATAAAGTGTTTCCCAAAATTAATAATAAGCATATTTCTCTCTGTTAACCTTATAGATTACCAGGGCTAACCTGGAAATTCTGATTCAGATTTGGATAGAGCCCAGGAATGTGTGTTTTTAACAGGCACAGGGAGTTCATTTTCAGGTTATTGGAAATTTCTGTCTGAGAAACCCTTGTTTCCATGGAGTTTCTTGCGTAGGAAACCTCTTTCACTTTGAAAAGATAGTTAGGTACAGTGATTAGAAGGGCAGTTTCTAATTTCTGTTACTTCTTTACATTGTCACTTTGGACAAGTTATAAATCTTTGTAAACTACAACTACCTTACATAATTCCTAAAGTTGTTTTAAGAACTAAATGAGGTAATATTATAAAGCACTTAGCACAGTGCCTGCACATTTTAGGTACCTATTTATTGTTAACTGTTACTATTTGCTTAATCAATCGACATGAATAATTATATTTAATTCCCACAACAAATTTGTAAGAGTGAAACTGTTAAATTCCCATTAATGGTAAATGGCACAGCAGGAATTCAAACCCAGGTCTATGTGATTGGATAGTCCACATTGCCTAAATATGGAAATATGTTATATTTTACCATAAATACCCATATTTTAAAATACCACAAAAATAAAAGATAAATAATAATAAATCATATATATATATATGTATAAATCATATACATATATATACACATATACATATCATTAGAGTCAACACCATTTATATATTTGAAGCACTTACAATTGAGTAAGTAAACACTGGAAATAACATTTGTATGTGGATGAAGACAAGTCTCAGAATAAAAATAAAAATTGCACTAGCAATCGAATGTTTTACTTGTCATTAACAAAGTTATGGAAAATTAGTATTCTCCAAAGTAGGAATCAGGCATAATTGTAAAATTGTTAACTTATGCCACTGTTAGTGCTATTTAAATTAGTGTAAATTTTCTATAAGTTGGTTTGATAAAGGATGTCAAAAGCCATGACCATTGAGTCAGTTAATTCACCACTAGGAAATGTGAGATGTTATAAAAATTTGGATATGACAGTTCTATATACAAAAGTGAAAAATTATGAAATAATGTAAATATTTAACAATTGAGTGGATAAGATATTTGATGCCATACATATCTTGTGAAATAGCAGACAGCTTTTACATGTCATGTTATGGGGAATTTGGGAATCAGCAATACTGATAATGCTTATATTAGGGTTGTCCTTCTTGAAGAATGACAAACTAGACACACTGGGACCTTGAAAGCAGAAAAATCTTTTTATCTGAATCATGCAAAAATATAGTTTTTGTGTTGTTTCTAGACTCTCAAGTGACAAGAAAAAATAAAGAAAAAAAATTTAGGCATACATAGACATGTTTCATGGTTTGCGGCACTCAAGCATGCTTAGAGTTTCCTAACCTAAGGTTTGACCTTCTAAAAGGTTAATCATACCAAATATTAATTGCATGAATTACATGTCTTCTTCTTAAAATATGGTTCCAATTCAGGTTGAAATTGGTTCCAATCAGTAAACTGTGGAACCAGAGAGCAAAAATACTTGACTTATGTCCATGAGACAGTGTTTCAGTTACTTGCATAAGTGTTTTGGATTCAAGATATTCCACTGTAAATACATATCCCAGGCTGAAGTGACCCAGAAGGAATTCTCTCTTTTAACTTTACAGAAATTAAAAAGTAGAAGGTTGATGTATGTTCAAGGGTCTCTGGTACAGAACTGGATTAGTAAAGTCAATAGCATGTCTATTTGAAGCAGAGGTCTGAATCTAGGAAAGCCATGTTATTTCCTGCTCAGATCTGGTGGGGCAGGACATTGTTGCAGTTAGTGAAAGACACCATAGAGCAGTAAGGTCAGGGATGCCAACAGCTTGGATAGCTGTGACTATCTACCTCACCTAACCATGAAGTGAGAGAACCTTAACTCAGTGGAGTACAAGTGGGAGAATGGAAAGTGTCAGTGTTAGCAGAGACTTTGACAATGAGCATTGCTATTGGCAGAGCAGGTAGGACTCTCAGGAGTCTCCAGCATAAGTGGGTCAACAGTTTATAGCTGAAACTAACCTAGGAAGTCTCTTTACTTCCCAAGGCCTCTGTTTTCTCATCTGTGAGATGAAAATAATATGTGCTTCATTAGTTTATTATAATTAAAAACAATAAGGTATGTAAAACAACTACAAAAGGGTGGAACAATAGAAGACAGTAAAATAGTTATAGTGGTGATTTTATTATAATTACTATTAAAGAAATAAATATATATAGGAAGTGGATATAGTGAATGCATGGATAAATGTTGATATTGGTAGAGATATATGTGTATTCATTATCTACAAAAATAAAGCTGCATAACAAGCAATGACAAAAACTAGCGTCCTAAAACAATAAGTACTTATTACATTGTTGACTTAGAGGATCCACTGGCAATTCTTTAGTTTTTGGATGGGTTGATTTATGACTCAGTGCTCAGCTGGTGAATCATCTTGGTTGCCTTTATTGAGCTCTCTCACACATATCGGGCTTGAGCTGTGATACTTGGGATGATGGAGCTCTGATTCACATGATGTCTCATCCTCGAGTGGACTACTACTACTACTTGAGTCATGGCAGAGGCAGAGGTTCAAGAGAGAGGAAAGAGGTCAGCAGGATCTCTTGAGGCTGAAACTCAGAACTGGCAGATTGTTACCTCCACTGTATTCTATTGGCCAAAACAAGTCATAAGTCCATCTCAAAGAAAGAATAAACAAAGAATGAAGGGGCCTGAAATGTTACAGGGCAAATAGAATGGATATGGGGGGGGGCACCAATTGCAGCCATCAGTGTAATCAATTTACCACATTAAGTTACCATCTCTGAGTGATATTCTCTGTAATGTCATTATTTTTAAATTGGTTCTATTTTTTTATGTATTTTATAAATTTGATGCTGTAAACTTGTACCTCTTTTAAGATCTGAAAATGAATAAAATATTTAAAATAAGAATTAATGTATAAGTAATCCATTATAAATCAAGTTTTGTGGGTTTGTTTTTTTTTTTTTTTTGAAGTTAAAATGTAAAGTACATAAGTGACCTGTGGACACCAAGAATTAAAAAAATAAAAAATAGGGGTGCCTGGGTGGCTCAGTCGGTTAGGTATCTCAGGTCATGATCTCATGGTCCTTTGGATCGAACACTGCATGGGTCTCTGTGCTGACAGCTCAGAGCCTGGGGCCTGCTTTGGATTCTGTGTCTCCCTCTCTCTCTGCGCCTCTCCCACTCATGCTCTATCTCTCTCTCTCAAAAAAAAAAAATTGAAAAAAATGTTTTTAATAAAAAATAAAACATGGCAAAAGAAGGGAAAATATTGAATGTGAAGATCTGTCATTTAATTGATAAATCATATTCTTCCCCTGGCAGTAATAATATACTTCGATGCCTAAAATTCACTACCATCTGCTGTAATGTTAAATGAATGAATTCCAGCTAAGTACTGTCACACACCTAAGTTATGTTTGTGCTATATTTATGTGTAGCACAGTTTTGAAGGTATTAATTGAGCTGAGAAAATAGCAGTTTCCTGAAATAGAAATCAAAAGTAATTTTAAAAATCTAACACCACTATTCTGTGTAACACCAAATCAGGTATCCCTATAGTGAAAGAAAAGCAGTTTCTTGATTTACACATATAACCTATTTGGAAGGAAAGGGGAAAAAATGCACTCTGCCCCTGGATTTGTCTTTTACAAACTGACCTCAGAAAAGAACTTCCCATACTTGAGGTTTATTTGTCACAGCTATAGAATGAGATTGCATTAATATTCTAAGTCACCCCTATCCTCAACATTCTTTTTTCCAGAGTTTCTCCTTAGATTATTCAAGTAAAATTTGGCCCTGGAGAAGAGGAGTATTTGCAGGAACTCACTAGCTAAGAAAGCGTGCATAAATTTGGACAAATTTCTTAATCTGTCTGTCCCTTAATTTCCTCACCTTAAGATAAAGATAGTACCAGATTCATAGAGTTGGTGGGAGATTTAAAAGAATTATAGAATGGTAAGTTCTCAGAGGAATATCGGAGAATAATGAAAGTTTCAGAATAGCAGTGTCAGAAATGTTCATTATGTTGCTGTGGTGGTTAATTCTCCCCTGCTCTGTTGTTCTGGTCCATTTTTATTCCCTCTGCCCTACTCTATGCCTGGAAAGGATGATTCCAGCTAAGTTCGTCAGTTGGGTCCCTTGTCAGTTGCTTTCTGTTGGTTCATCCACTGGGAGACACTACCACAAGATCAGAAAGTAGGAGAAGAAAGAGAAGAGAAGCTTCTCTAGGCCTGCTCCCTGATACCATATGTCTGGCAGTTGACTATAATTTCTATCCGATGGCCCTTTCATCAAAGTTTCAGCTCTCATTTGGGTGGAATAACACTTTATCATTCTCTTGATTCATCAGCCTTAAAAGTAGAAACAGTTTCCCACTGATGATAGTCTTGGGCAATGCAATATCTCTTGTTTGTTCCCTGAAACCTATCCAAATGCTTAACTGAAGTATCTTCATATGAACCGTGTGTGTTATTTTTTTCCTCTGGATCATGAGCATTTAGTAACTACTATATACTGAATTTGTCAGTCAGAGTTTTTTCTTAAACTGTTTACTCATAGAATATACTAAAATAATTTGTGCTGTCTTTTTCATCACAAACAAAAGTTCAGGTTTGATGACTATCATTTAGAGATGAAATAGTAGTAGAAGTTAAGAAAAGATTATCGAAAATGAGTAAAGACACTAAAAATGTCTCCATGTTTTGCATTAAGGACCAACTTGATGATGATATGGGAATGTGTATATTTGTAGTTTAAAAGCAGAACGATTATGATGGAGATGAAGAAAATAGCTACCTTCTATGCCGAAAAGTGCCTATAAGTGTCAGATAGACGTTAAATACATTATTTGATGCAATGTTTACCACAAGTCTCTTAAATAGTTGCTCTTCCTAACAAACCATGCTGCCTCTTATTGTTCATTTAGGATACCTTAAGTATCAGGAATCTGGTGAATTATTAATTCTTGAAAGAGTTAAGAAAGATAAATTGACTTTTACTAACCTGATAAGCTGCAAAAAAAAAGAAAGTTCTGGGTTTTTAAAGCCACAAGCATTTCTCATATTATAATCAAACAGTACCTCCTTTGTTTTCTTATTATAATTTATTTATTTCTATTTTATTTCTTACCACTTTCTTATAATTATTTGAATAATTATTTCTCTTTATCCAACTAAAGTTGATTCCTGGGCATCATGAACTACATTTTATCCACCTTTTCGCTTTTAAAAAATTGCCTGACCCATAGTAGATTTTTAAATTAGTGAATAAAAAAGTTAATAAATAAATCATGGCAGGTACAATTCTGCTGGTTAAAATTGATCAACAATAGTGAGGCATTCTTTTACATTAGCTACACATTACCTTAAGTGTACTACCTGACATACTGAGATTTACCAAATTCATTTAACTCTGAAATATTCTGGATATGTTGATGGGGCATCAAAGGCATGTGTTTAGATTGAAGTAGACAAAATAATAATAATAATAATAATAATAATAATACCACAAATTAATCTCTTCTGTCAGGCACAGATTCATTGTGAATGAGTATGAGGGTATACAAGTTTAATTTATTTTAAACTACAAATGAGGGGCTCCTGGGGGTCTCAGTCAGTTAAGCATCTGACTTCGGCTCAGGTCATGATCTCACGTTCTGTGAGTTCAAGCCCTACATCAGGCTCTGTTCTGACAGCTCAGAGTCTGGATCCTGCTTCGGATTCTGTGTGGGATTCTGTGTCTCCCTCTCTCTCTCTCTGCCCCTCCCCCACTCATGCACAGGCTCTCTCTCTCTCTTTCTGTCTCAAATAAACATTAAACTTTTTTAAAAAAAACTACAAACGGGGCGCCTGGGTGGCGCAGTCGGTTAAGCGTCCGACTTCAGCCAGGTCACGATCTCGCGGTCCGTGAGCTCGAGCCCCGCGTCGGGCTCTGGGCTGATGGCTCAGAGCCTGGAGCCTGTTTCTGATTCTGTGTCTCCTTCTCTCTCTGCCCCTCCCCCGTTCATGCTCTGTCTCTCTCTGTCCCAAAAATAAATAAACGTTGAAAAAAAAATTTTTTTTTAAATAAAAAAAATAAAAAATAAATAAAAAAACTACAAATGATATAAAGTATATAGAATATCACAATTATGTGCATAATGTGTTCCTTGGTCTCAACTGGTAAGTAATGCCTGTTCATCAAAACACAAATGCGACGTTATACGTTCACACATTAGATAACCTCTCTTACATTTTCTGAAGTTCTTAGATCTGGTACACTGTTTCTTAAAGCCTAATATTACATAATGATGAGAAAAAATATTGAAATGCATTTATCATCTTACATTGCATATAATATTTTTGTTTTATTTATTTATTTTGAGGGAGACAAAGAGTGGGGAAGGAGTAGAGACAGAGGGAGAGAGAGAATCCCAAGCAGGCTCTGAGCTGTCAGCACGGAGCCTGATGTGGGTCTCAATACCACGAACCATGCGATTATGACCTGAGCTGAAATAAAGAGTCCAGCGCTCAACTGACTGAGCCACCCAGGTGCCCTGCATATAAATATTAATTTACATAAACTAGAAGAAATGATTTCATGTGTGTGTATACATATGTGTATGTGACTGTGGATTTACCACTAACATTTGGAAAATAATATACTTTGGAAAACACTGTCTTTCTAAAACAACCATCTTAAATATGTAAACAATGTCATGTTTTAATCAGGGCACTTAGTTCCAAAAAAGTCCACTATTCAAAATTGTTTACCATAAAAAAAAGATTTTAGTTTGATGTGAATAGTTCATATAGCATACATTTATTTTTTAACATTTTTTTCTTCATTTTTAATTGTTTCTTTCTTTGTAAATTTTTTTGAGTATGGTTGACACAATGTTATATTAGTTTCAGGTGTCTAACGTAGTGAATCAACTTCTCTATATTTTATGCTATGCTTACCACAAGAGTAGAATCTATTTAAATGTCAAGTATTTACATATTCTCCCCCCCAAAAAAGAATATAATATACAACTTTTCATTAATGTCCTTTAACTTCACATAACAATAATCATTCACCAAGTCCTGTTAATTTTGTTTCTGAAATTGCTTCTGCATCCTTTTCCCTTATCATTTTCCAATTCCTGTAGCCATTTTAATTTCCTTAGATTTCCCTTAGTCCTGACCTTCATTTCCTTCTAATGCAATTACTGCAGTATGCCTTATTGATATTTTGCCTCTAAGCTCCACCTTTCCCGTTCGGCATCCATACTGAAGTCTGAGTTACCTTTTTAAAATATAGATTGGTTGCTTTAAAATTTATCCTAAAGCCTTTGCTTTTTCATCCTTGCTTGGAGAAAATCAAGTTCAATTTTGTGAACCATTAATGTAAGGCTGTTAACACCTGTCCACTGTGGACCTTTCCATCTGAACCTTTGCTGATTCCCTTTCTCCTGTTTCTACATACACTCACAGACTACCCCAGGATCCATCATCTTGCTGTATGAATTTTACATACATGCTTCTGAGCCTGTTTTTTTATCTGCCTAGTTCCCTGTACCAGTTAATATCACTTCATGGGATACTTATTAACATTCCTCAACATTATACAAATTTTCAAGCTTCCATAGATACATTTTAAATATAAATAATTTTTGTACTCCTATCATGTAATACTTATGTTTTCCTTTTTGAATAAGGGGCTCCTAGAAGAGACTGTTTTATTTACATTTCTATCTCCAGAACATAACATATAACCCATCATATAATAGAAGTACAGAACTTTGTATGATGGGCTAGTGAGACTATTCATCAAAGCCAACACAATCATAAAAATTTCATTAAATTGTCTAAGTCTTAAAACTCCTTTTAGAATTTACTACTATTAATCAACATTTTTCTCTTGGAATGTTTTTTTCTCTTGGAATAGTGACAATACACTATTTTATATAATCACATCCTTAGAACTACTTTTTATGATCATTTTCTTGATGCTTTTCATGTCCCACTGATTAAATGAAGCCATAATCTGATTTTGCCCTGTCTTTTTTCCTCTTCTCAGTTTGCATAGTCTGCTTGGGCAAACTTATCCAAGCTCATTGTTTCATTAAGCATCTCTTTTCAGATGGACTCCAAATCCATAAATCCTTTTCCATTCTCCCTAATGTATATGACTTGATCTCACATTACTTCCTGGATATGCAGATATCATTAAGGTGATCAAACATTTTAGAAAAGAAAAAACATGTCCCACTCTGAACTTTCTGTCACTGGAATCAACATCATTCTCTTTTGAAAGAAGAAAAAGCAAACAAACAAACAAACAACCTTTGGAATCAACATTGATCACTTCTTCTCCCTCATGTCTCACTTCCATTTTATTCTTGATTTATTGTTGTGTATGCCTTTGAAATGCCTCTCAAATATGTTTCCACATTTTCCAAACACTCTGCCTGATTTCAGACCCACATTCATACTTCAACAAGAACATAAAAAATTAAGATGCTTTTTAGCTCCCAGTCCCACTCCATTCTCTAATGTTAATTTTGGGTTTACATTCAGGATCTCTATCTATATGAAGATATATCAAGAAGTCATTTACGGGGCGCCTGGGTGGCGCAGTCGGTTAAGCGTCAGACTTCAGCCAGGTCACGATCTCGCGGTCCGTTGAGTTCGAGCCCCGCGTCGGGCTCTGGGCTGATGGCTCAGAGCCTGGAGCCTGTTTCCGATTCTGTGTCTCCCTCTCTCTCTGCCCCTCGCCCGTTCATGCTCTGTCTCTCTCTGTCCCAAAAATAAATAAACGTTGAAAAAAAAAAAAAAGAAGTCATTTACATTATATGTACAATATTTTTATTATCTTACTTGCTTTCTTTTTAACTAATTTATATCTTAGGGACACATCTTAGAGAATTTCCATAACAATAACCATTTAAAGATTGTTGTAATGAAAATCAATTTCCTAGAATGTATAAAGTGTACATCACAATGTTTAACAAAATATTATATTGCTTGCTTTTCTTGATCATGTCTTTAGCATGCATGATATATAAATTCAAAACCTGCGCTCCATCTATATTTCCACTCACTCTTATACTTGTTGAGGCTATGTAAAAATATTATTTTCTACATATTATTTGTAGCATGAATGTTGTGATTTCATTTGATTTCTTTTCTCTAGGCAAGAAGTAGGACTCAATTAATTGAAATAACTCAGTAAGAGTTCTAATAAAAAGTATGGCTCTTTTATACAGTGAAAGACTTACTGTATACACTCAAAAAAAAAGCAGCACACATGGTTGTCATTTTCCTTTTCTCCCCACAGCTTCATTGTGTACAACTGACAAATAAAATTATACATATATAATGTGTGTAATGTGATGTTTTGTTATATGTATATATTTTGAAATTATTACCACAGTAAAGTTAATGAACACATCCATCACTTCTCATAGTTTTTGGGGTGTGTATGGTAAAAACACTTAAGATCAACTCTGTTAGCAAATTCCAAGTATACAGTGCAGTATTTTTTTTTATTTTTTATTTTACATTTATTTATTTTTGAGAAACAGAGTGAGACAAAGTGTGAGTGGGGGAGGGGCAGAGAGAGAAGGAGACACAGAATCTGAAGCAGGCTCCAGGCTCTGAGCAAATGGTCAGCACAGAGCCTGATGCGGGGCTCGAACCCACAAACTGTGAGATCATGACCTGAGCTGAAGTCACACGCTCAACCGACTGAGCCACCCAGGTGCCCCTACAGTACAGTATTATTAACTATAATCACCATAATTCACATTAGATCCCCAAAATTTGTTCATCTTTTAACTGAGAGTTTGTATTATTTTACCAACTTTCCCCATTTCCCACACCTTTAGCTTCTAGCAACTAACATTCTACTCTACTTCTGTGAATTCAACTAATTTTTAGATTATATATATAAGTAAAGCCATGCAGTATTTGTCGTTCTCTGTCTGGCTTATTTCTCTTAGTGTAATGCCCTTCAGGTGCATCTCTTCTTGCAAATGGCATGATTTCCTTCTTTTTCTCTAAACAATATTCCATTGATACACACACACCATGTTTTCTTTACCCATTTATCTGTTGATGGACTTAGGGTCTTCTGTACCTTGGTTATTGTAAATAGTGGTGCAGTGAACCCAGGAATGCAAATACTTCTTACAGACCCTGTTTCATTCCTTTTTGATATACAATCAGAAATTAGATTGCTGGATCATATGGTAGTTCTATTTTTAATTTCTTGAGGAAACTTCACACTCTTTTCCACAATGGCTGTGTTAATTTACATTACCACCACAGGGTACAAGGGTTCCCTTTTCTCTGTATCCTTGCCAACTCTTATTATCTCTTGTCTTATCATAATAGACATTCTAACAGGGATGAAATGACATCTTGGTATGATTTTGACTTGCATTTCCATGATGATTAGCGATGATGAATATCTCTCCATGTACATGTTGGCCACTTGTATATCTTATCTGGAAAATGTCTGTTCAGGTATTTTACCCCTTTTTAAGTTAGATTCTTTATTTTTATTTTTATTTTTTTTGCCAATGAATTGCATGAGTTCCCTACAGATTTTGGATATTAGCCCTTACCAAATGGATGGTTTGCACATATTTTCTTCCATTCCATAGGTTGCCTTTTTATTTTGTTAATTGTTTCCTTTGTTGTACAGAAGCTTTTTAGTTTGATGTAACCCATTTGTTTATTTTCCTTTGTTACTTGTGCTTTTTGTGTCATATATAAAAAAATATTGCCAAGACCAGTGTCAAGAAGTATTGTCACTTTCCCTTAAAGGCAAAGATATCACATCCATTCTCTTTTTCTCCTGAAAATAATTTCATATAAGTAGAAAAATGATTATCACTCTCAAGCTTAAATAGATAATATGGACCTTTATTTTCAGCAGTGCATCTAAGTAGAAACTTAGAAAAAATCTTCCCACCACAGTACCACAAAATCTTGAGTAATTTACAAAAGTGTATTTTTAAAATATTGCTAATCACCATAAAGGAAATCTCCAGAGACTAAAATCCAACCAAAATCATTAAGAAATTGGATAAGCTGATTAATAGAAAGCAAAAACTGAAATATTTTCATCTTGGAAGCAAATGATTATACTAACATTGGGATCAAGAGAGTAGGTCTGAGGCTCCTACACAGTTGTGAACCGAATATAACACTTCCACATATAGACTGAACCTTCGAAGGGAGTAAATTTGACCCATATTGACAGAAAATACAACTCTCTGGAGATGAACAACTCAAATTTAAGTGTAAGCAAAATAAAAAGAAAACAAAAAGAGAAAAGAAAGAAAAGAAAAATCATCTAATCAGATACATTCCACAATGAGTGATATGCTTGATTTAGATCCAATTCAGATATTGGAATTATCAGCTGCATAATATAAAATAACTCTATATAAGATTTATGAAGTAATAAAATTGAATACAAAAAGTTGGACAATGGATAACTATGAAAGTGTAAGAAATCTTAAATAAAAGGAACAAAACTTCTAAAAATTAAAAAGCTAATCATTGAAATAAAAACTTAGTGGATGAGTTTTATAGCATGTGAAACTAGATGCAGAGAGAATTAAAGTTCAGAAAATAGTTACAGAAAATTATCTATAATGCAATTCAGAGAGTCAAAGTAATGGAAAATGTAAAAAGAGGTTAAAAGTTGTGGAAGTTAGATCATTACCTTTAAATATTCTAGCTATGTTTTCATTACTAGATACTCATATAAAAACTTATATAAGATAAGGAATAATCTAGACAAATCTAGACCATAGAAAGTTTTGGTAGGTATACACAAATAGAAGAAAAATGAAATTAAGTGAAATATAGCCAAAATAAAAAAGAAATGTAAAATAACTACATAACTACAGGTAAAATAGGGATGACAAATAAAGAATATCTGAATTACTTCATGCCCATTAATTTGGACACTTAGTTGAAATTTGACAAATTCTTAAAAAACAAACTAACTAAGGGTGGTATACTTACTTTGTTGCATCCATTTTATCTTTTCCCCTTTTTCTGAACCATAAATGTTTTATCTGGATAGCTGGATGTAAAGATAAGGTTGTATTTCCCAGCACTACTTGCTGTTAGGTATGACCTATGAATACATGCTAGCTAATGCAATGTGAGTGAAAGTGATTTGTGAAGCTTCTGGATTATACTATTAAAGCAGAGGAGCTTGGTTTCCCCATCCCCTTTTATTATTTCTGCTACATTAAATGCATGCATAAAAGCTAGAGCTGGAGCACCTACCGTGAATAAAAGTGAAAACTGCTTGTTGAGGGTGATAGTATAGCAAGATAAAAGGAGACTGGGCCCTCTGTACCATTAGATCACCCTACCTGTTATGGACTTTCTACTGAGGGCCTTACATTGATGACAGAAACAATACTAAAAAACACTTTTACTTTACTTAAACCACTATTACATGTCTTAACCTATCTTCTGCCTACTAAGCAAAAACTGTCTCAAATAAGAAATAGAAAGTTTGAATAACCTTTGTCCACTTACCTATTGCTGCCTAACAAGCCACCACAAAATTTAATGAGACTGAAAAAACTATGCATTTTAATATGCTAATAGATTATGTGGCTGGTATTTCCTACAATTAGACTTCTAGGGCTCTAAAGTAAAGAAATTGGATCCCAAAGATTATAGGTGGAAAATTTTTGAAGTATGTCCATATGCAAGCAGAGGTCAAAGAAGCCTAACCAAAAGAACTCTGGACTGACAGTGGCAACTGTATTGAACAAAAGTTCTTTTTAAAAGGGCTATTTTGAAGATTATGATTCTGACTTTGGAGCAACTATGGTGGAAAGAATCACATGTAAAATTACTTAAATAAAAATTTATTGACTTTAAATATTTTTGCCTATGTTATACATAACTTTAAAAACAAACAACCTTTACATAAAAAAAGAAAAGATTATGTGGCTGAGCAATTTACATCAGCGCAAGATCTTGTCTGCTCTATGTTGTATGGATCCTTAATTAGAATGACTGGAACAGTTGGAGGTGCCTCGAAAAAATGGGGGCTGGACCAGGTGGGGCGAGAGGATTCAGTACCAACCTGGCTTCTTCACTCACGTGTCTCACTGCTGTCGGGGAGGCCTGTAGCACATGTTCCACTAGATATTGACTGGAGTACCTATATATGGTCTTTGTAGCATGGCAGCTTTATTATAGTAGTTGGATTTCTTACATGGGGAGGAACCCAAGAATAGGTGTTCCAGTAAACTAGATGGAAACTGTATCTAACTGCAAAAGCCACTTCCACCATATTCTTCTTTATCTACACAATTTCAGGAGAAAGAACAGAGAAACTAAATCTTAATGGGAGAACTGTCAAGTAATTTCTAGCCAATTTTTTTTCATATCATTACAGATATTGAATCAATTGTCAAAACTCTAGCTAAAAAAGAGCAGAACCGGAGAATTTTAGAAGAGAGTGCTACCAGATTTTCAAGGAGCAGATGATTCAAATGTGAATAAAATCTTTTAGTGTGGAAAAAGAAAAGAAAATCTGTAATTCATTCTGTGAATTAGTATAACCCTACTACTCAAACTTGAAAAATCCAGATATACTAGAAAATTATAGGCAACTTTCATTTATAAATATAAATGCAAAAATTTCCAAAAAAATAGGAGGATCCAAATCCAGCAATGTATTAAAAAAAACAATGTATCTTGGCTACATTGTTGTATTCCAGAAATCTGAGGCACTTTAATAACATTAACAAACTATTAATCTAATTTACTGCATTAGCCTATTATAGGAGAAAAATCATATGTTCATCTAAAGAAATGAAGAAAAAATACAGTATGATAAAATCAGTGCCCTTTTACTCTGAAATATTTTTTGCAAATTAGGAACTTTTGCATCCTGATAATGGGTATCCCCCAAGTCTCCAGTAAACATCTTTCCTAATGGTGAAGCAGTAAAACAGTAAAACAAAAAAAAGAAAATTTGCTCAATTCTCTGGAATTTTGTTTAATATTACATTAATATAAGAAAATTATATTTCTATATACATAAATTTAAAAATATATGATTTATAGTAGAAACAACAATTATAAGCACCCAGAAATAAATCTGACAAAATACGTCCAAGACTATTGTGGCATACTCTAATAGTCCACCTCAGTACCCATTTTGCCCTTTATTTAGACAACACAGCCCTAATTTTTAGCTAAACCAATTGCTATGTAAAAATTTAAAAATAATAATTTAATTACTATGTAATAATAATAATTTACATTTCCTAGAACATGTAGCCATGGGCCTAGAGTCTGGCCACCAAAACACAAATGGATGTGATATCCGGGACTTTCTGTGATGGAATACACAGAAATGTATGGATGGAATACAATCCTTTTTTCATGTATTGTTTGGAAACCAGATGCAATGAAAGAAATTCTATCCACCATTTTGGACCGTAGCACTAGTGTCAAACCCTAAGGTAACAGTGGAACGAACCATTTGGAAGGACCCTGAGTTCTGGATGATTCCTGGATCATTCACAACCCCATATTATATATGTTTCTTTATATTGTAATATTTATTCATATTGTTTTAAAACCATATTCAATACAGAATTGACTTTTTTAAACACCGCGAGGTAGAAGTCACATATATATGTGTGTATACACATACATAAGTATACATATATACACACATATGTGTACACATATACATATACATCATACAAAAGATCTGATGTCCCCAAGCTTTATTTTGAATTATTCATCCAATCATCAATGCCCTGCTGTGTATTGATAATGCTGCCAGTATAAGCATGGATCAGTTTCATGGTACTATATTCTTCTACGTGGTTGCATTGTTTACCCCTGTGACAATACAGCACTGTAATAATTATTAAAGCTTTAAATAAGTATTTTCATGCCATGATGAAAATTGCAACTTCCCCCACATATTCTTCTTCTGAAGGCATGTTTTAGCTATTATTGAATCTTTTCGCTTTTTTCATAATTTTAGATTTAACATGTCAAGTTTGTTGAATTCTGTTAGAAATTTTAGTGGAATTACACTGACTCCATAAATCAGTTTTTTTTTTATATTCATGAACATGGTATATATTTTAATTTATATAGCACTTTGTCATGTTGTTGGACAAGCTCCAAATAATATCTTTATCCATTATGATTATATTTATTACTGATAAAAACAAGGAGAACCATTCATTCATTCAGCTGACACTGTTGAACACATACCATGAGCCAAACAATATGACAGATACTGGATATGAAAAATATCAATTTATGGAGTATGCAGTCTATACATTATATATTACAGTCAATATATTAAGTAAAGTGAATGTATGTTACTATGTAGCATGTATGGATCTCAGTGGACAAGGTCATACCTGTGAGAAATATAAATATCAATTCTAGGACTGGGGAAAAACAGTAATGTATTTGTATCTCTTTCTACTTTGGAAAAATTCTTCCCATGTTTTTTTTAGGTCCCTGATTAATCTTAATTTCTCTCTACCTTTAACCTCTCATGTTGGTTTGTTTCATTAATTTTTAAAGTATTCTTTTCTTTGTGCATCTAGAAATTCATAATATTAAGAAATTAAGAATGATGAGCTACTAGCACTTACCCTATCCCCAAAGTCATTAAAGACAAAGCCACTGCCTGCTTAAATGAAGAAAGGGAATAGTTGGGAAGAACAGAGTGTTGGGATTAAAACTACAAAAAAAAGAGAGAAAATATGTTTATATTGTCAGAAATCCTAGGAACTATTCTACTGCGGAGGAGGGCTTGGGCTCTCCAAAAAAAAAAAAAAAATGCCATCTTGTAATATCTTTTCTTACTATGAACACATAATCATCCCTGTAATTAGTTGAAGATTGTAGACATAAAATCATGAATAATTTTATGCCATTATTTTAATGTGGTGGCTTGATTTTTTTTTCTTTTTTGCACAAGTGTTGTTTGAATTAAGAGAGTGTATTTGCTTTTAAGCTGTATAATTTTAAAGAATTACTATTACATAGAGTTACTATCACATAAAGGTTCAAATAAGAGGCTTAAAATAAATAAAAAGCCCTGTTCTCTGCTGTAGGACACTGATTTGATGCACCACCAAATATCCTTTTATTGTCATGTCAGCTGGAACCCACCCTGAACAGCAGAGGAAGCCCAATCACTCCTCTGGATCCTAGCTGCTTAGATGACACCTAGCCCTCTCTTCACCATCAGCCTGTGCCATTTTGGGGTCTACAGTGGTGAAGAGTACTAGTGGCCCTTTCTCTGCTCTAGATTTTCCTCCTAACTAGGTCTTAGTATGAGGGGCATATGCAGGAGGTGGCATTAAAACTCTGAGGTTTTCTTGTCCTCAGAGATGTTGTGGCTCTGTTCTCTAGGTAAGAGCCAACCCAAAGGGACAGAACCTGTTCTTGGTTCCATTTTTGAATTAGGAAATAAATTTTTAATAACACTAAATTAGTAAAAATATCAATATTTTCCTAGTAATTAATTAATTGAAACTCTTACATGTGCTTCAAAGAAAAGAAGAAGTACAAAGTACTATGACACTCTGTTGCAAAGAAATTTAAGCAAGTCTTATCAGGCTAAAGAAGGCTTCTCTGAAAAATACCGTGTAAGGTTGAAATGAAGTTACTCTCATGTTCCAGTTATTGATATGTCAACCACATATTGTAAAAGGAGAAAAATGCATAAATCTGGAACTAGTATTAATATTGCATTTTCTTGCATCTGTTTTCCATACAGATATGAAAAACACATGTTGAACTATTCCTCTCGCTCAAACCCAAAGTCTTTGGTACTATAGAGAGCTCTTTCATATTTCTTACGTTTTTACTCATATTTGTTTCCGACATGAGATTCACAACATCAGGAACCACATTGTTTCTTTATTCATCTAGAACTTTGTACTTGATGCATGGTACATAGTAAATTCTCAATATGTACTTAAAATGGCATTGAAGATTGAAGATTGAAGATCAATCAGATGTTTTTCTGATGCTACTTCACTGTAACTATTTGTTATAAATTATTAAACATTTTTTCATAATCCAAAATTTCACTGATCAGCTTGTACTTGATGCATGGTACATAGTAAATTCTCAATATGTACTTAAAATGGCATTGAAGATTACTTAGCTGGGGGCGCCTGGGTGGCGCAGTCGGTTAAGCGTCCGACTTCAGCCAGGTCACGATCTCGCGTTCCGTGAGTTCGAGCCCCGCGTCAGGCTCTGGGCTGATGGCTCGGAGCCTGGAGCCTGTTTCCGATTCTGTGTCTCCCTCTCTCTCTGCCCCTCCCCCGTTCATGCTCTGTCTCTCTCTGTCCCAAAAATAAATAAAAATGTTGAAAAAAAAAAAAGATTACTTAGCTGTTTTTCTAATGCTACTCCACTGTAAGTATTTGTTATAAATTATGAAGCATTTTTTCATAATCCAAAATTACACTGATCAGCTGTATAGTGATCACCATACAGAATTACCTGATACTCATCTAGTCATAATGATACTCATCTATCTAGAACATAAGATCTTTTAGCAATTATTTACCAGTATTATAATTATTATCATGTTGTCATAGGTTGTCAAAATCAAAAATATTAAATGAAAAGGCATAACAATTAAACCATCTTTTTTGCAGTTTCTGTGCTATATCTTGTAGAGTATATATAAGTTCCATTTTTAAATTTCTCATTTATATTAATGAGAAAATATAATCTGTGATTGGTAGATTTTAATTTTAGTGCTACTCAGAAACTACTCTAGAATCCATTCATATTTAAATCATTATATCTATCAACTGACACTTTTACTATGCAGCAGAGATTTGAAATCATTTGAAAATTTCCTCCTTATCATACACTGTATAATGTTGATATATTCACTGGTCTCATGAATATAAGATTTTCCTAATAATTAAAAACTCCATATATCATGGCAAAACATATTTCTTTTAAAAATTCTTGGGGCGCCTGGGTGGCGCAGTCGGTTAAGCGTCTGACTTCAACCAGGTCACGATCTCGCGGTCCGTGAGTTCGAGCCCCGCGTCGGGCTCTGGGCTGATGGCTCAGAGCCTGGAGCCTGTTTCCGCTTCTGTGTCTCCCTCTCTCTCTGCCCCTCCCCCGTTCATGCTCTGTCTCTCTCTGTCCCAAAAATAAATAAACGTTGAAAAAAAAATTTAAAAAAAAAATTCTTTTTGGGGCTAGTATCCAAAATCTATAAAGAGCTCACCAAACTCCACACCCGAAAAACAAATAACCCAGTGAAGAAATGGGCAGAAAATATGAATAGACACTTCTCTAAAGAAGACATCCGGATGGCCAACAGGCACATGAAAAGATGCTCCTCATCAGGGAATTACAAATCAAAACCACACTCAGATATCACCTCACGCCAGTCAGAGTGGTCAAAATGAACAAATCAGGAGGCTATAGATGCTGGCGAGGATGTGGAGAAACGGGAACCCTCTTGCACTGTTGGTGGGAATGCAAATTGGTGCAGCCACTCTGGAAAACAGTGTGGAGGTTCCTCAAAAAATTAAAAAGAGACCTACCCTATGACCCAGCAATAGCACTGCTAGGAATTTACCCAAGGGATACAGGAGTACTGATGCATAGGGGCACTTGTACCCCAATGTTTATAGCAGCACTCTCAACAATAGCCAAATTATGGAAAGAGCCTAAATGTCCATCAACTGATGAATGGATAAAGAAATTGTGGTTTATATACACAATGGAATACTACGTGGCAATGAGAAAGAATGAAATATGGCCCTTTGTAGCAACATGGATGGAACTGAAGAGTGTGATGCTAAGTGAAATAAGCCATACAGAGAAAGACAGATACCATATGTTTTCACTCTTACGTGGATCCTGAGAAACTTTACAGAAACCCATGGGGGAGGGGAAGGGGAAAAAAAAGGAGGTTAGAGTGGGAGAGAGCCAAAGCATAAGAGACTGTTAAAAACTGAGAACAAACTGAGGGTTGATGGGGGGTGGGAGGGAGGGGAGGGTGGGTGATGGGTATTGAGGAGGGCACCTTTTGGGATGAGCACTGGGTATTGTATGGAAACCAATTTGACAATAAATTTCATATATTGAAAAAAAATTTTCTTTGGAAGTATTACAAAAGATATATAACCTAAAATTTCTAATAAATGATACTTCTCTGCTTATGTGGAAATCTTTCTAGTGATTAATTATTTTCAAAACAAGTAATTATCAAAATTTTTCTTGTAATCTAAAGATCTATATTTGTGATGCCCTTGCAAGTAACTTTGATCCTATCATAGAGTAGTTTGCATAAGAAATATGTACTTAAATGTGTTAAAACTATTCTTTTTATCAGGGATGGTTTTGTACTGATCAGCCTAGCTGTCTGTCTGTGGGCTCAGAAATTTCTGAATCCAGTGTCACCGGCAGTCTTGCAGCATATAGCATCAGACCCAACCCAAATATTGAGAGCAGACCTGACAGGACTTAACTTAAACCCTGAGGTCAAGTATTAAACATATGTGCAGTCAGTTATATTGCTTGCCCTACCATCATCTTGTCTGGTTTTTTTTCATTGCTTTGTTTCTTTTGACCATTTCTGCCACTGAATGACACCTCTAGTAACTGCATTCCCTGATTGGAATTCTGATTCCATTCTCTTGTAAATGGGCTGATGATTTACTCTCAGTAAGAATTCTGAAATCTGGAATTCAACCTCAGACCAGTCCAAGGCCTCAATTGTCATATCTTCCTAGGATTGACACTGAAAATGTCAGTGTCTGTAGGCTAGATTCCCTCCAGACTCTGCTAACACCTTCTCTAAGCCCTTCACTGAGACTTTTAAGATAGCGTTTCCTTCTCCATCAATTATGCCTTTACTGATTATTAAAATTTCTTGTCACTGTGTCTAAATCAACGTATTTCTTTTGAGTTGTTTACCATTATCAAAATATTTTATAAGCAGAAATAGTAGATATCTAAATGACAGGGTCAGAAGAAAGTGGAAACCAGCAAACTGCCAGGAGGCAGTGAATTTATGAAACCTTGAGTGTTGAAAAGCAATTGGGGACAATTTTTCTCCATTGCATTTCACTGTTAGGATTTTTAAATTAGTGTTTCTTCTGCCATGTTTTAAAGGCACTTAGGTTGTCTGTCTGCCTCTAGGCTCATCTTTTTAAATCTGTATTCCACATAACTGTCAAAATGATCTTTCTAATGAGCAAATCTGACCTTGTCACTTAATCTTTTTGAATCTGTTGATGGCTCTTATTTTTTTTTTCAAACAAATGCCAGTTTATTGAGATGACAAATAGCCTCATTAATAAACTTGCTCAGATTTGGTTTTACTCATGACCTGCTACTGTCTGCCCATACTTAACTGTTTGGAAGTTCCCAACTCTCACCAAATATCATTTGATTACATCCTGTGGTGTGCTGCATCCAGCTCCTGCAGGCTCCTGCTGACTCACAAGAGCTGACTGTTAAATATTCAAAAATGTTGCCAATAATTGTCAAATATTTTGGCAGCTTGGAATTAGCCATAGCGGGAGTATACACTGGTATTGGAAATCAGCCAATGCCACAAATCAGGGCTCTCCCCCCGCCCCCCTCCAAAGATAGGGAGACGACCAGCACTGAAAGCAGCTCATGTACTTCAGATGCTAAGACCCCAAAGGTTGCTTGGATTTTCACGCCCTTCCACTTGGTGGTCTGAAGAATGAAGATAAAAATGGATGGCAGAGTCAGGGCTGCAAAGCTAATCCTTTCTTATAAAAATGCCTGGTCAAAGTTCTGAGCTGAAAGAAATTAAAACTTTATACTGTAAATACAAATAGCAGCTATAATAGCAATGGCAACATAAAATCCTTTGTGGTTGGAGATATATAATTCTTTCAGTTTTTAAAAATACACTCATTGTGTTTCAAATAAGAACTCCCAGATCCCTATTGCCAAAAACATGATTTGCATTCAGAATAAACTTATGTGATGACGTTTTACTGATCTCACCGAGCAGTTTTAGATTTGTCATTGTTTCATTTACGTAGTGGGTCTGAAATTATTTTTTTAACCCTCATGTTAGGTGCAAAGGTTTGGAGTAAGAGATTTCTCCATTAGAGTAAATTATTGATTTAAAAAAAAGTGTTTTAAAAATAACAGAACATCTCTAATCTAGAAGGAGTTCAATATTCTAGTATAGAGTACAGTCTAAAGACATCCTAAATTTCAGAGCTAGAGAAAAATTTACTTTTTTGAGAAATATTTAAATAACACATGTTGATTGCTTAATTGAATTGGAAAAATAGTCTGAGTTGAAATGTTGTGTGTTTTAACCTCATGCTATACTTAACACAGCAATATTATGCCTCATTATTCCTTTATCAGGTAAACAATTCAGGAAATTACAACCTTTAAGCTTTTAACTTGTAGCCTTACTGACAACGTAGGCCATATGCAATGCTTATATTGGCCTATTAGCTTAATGATGCATGATGAATTGAAGGAAAAAAGGAAGTGATAACTAAGAAAAAAATTCAGATCTTTTAGTGTTTTTTAGGCTGAATATTATAAAATGTCTAGAGCTTATCTATAAGAAGCCTTATAACTGAGATAATGTTCAGCCACCCAACCTTCAGCAACACCACCACCCTGATCAGTCAGCTGCCATCAACATCAAAGTAAGACTCTCCACAAGCAAAATATTACAACTTACTGAAAGCTCAAATGATGCTTAGCATTTCTTAGCAATAAAATATATTTTAATTAAGGTATGTACATTTTTCTAGACATAATAATATTGCCCACTCAACAGACTACAGTATAAATATAACTTTATTATGCACTGGGAGATCCAATGATTCCTTTGACTTGCTTTATTGCAATATTTGCTTTATTGCAGTGGCCTGGAACCGAACTCATTATATCTCTGGGGTATGCCTGTATTGACCTCACTAAGTACATGCTCCCTGAATTTATAAGTGAAATAGTGAATAAACACATGAATGAATTAATGTTGATGTAGCTTTTCCCTTTACAGATGATATGAAATCTATCTATGTACACAATACACCTACACTTGGATGGCACGTTGCTTAAACTAAGAATCTGAGAAAGGAGAAGTGTCTCATATGTCTATTGGATGGAATAGAAGAAGGAATTTCCTGGGCTATTATTTTATTTACTATTATTAATTGTTTTGTTTCATTTACTTATCCTTAATTTTTATTTTTATATAATTTTTAATTTTTTTATTTTAATTTTTAATTTTAATTTTATTTTAATTTTAGTGTATTTATATTTCAATTCCATTATTTAAGATTTTTGTGGCACTAATATATAATGAGGTCATTAGTAATTATTAGGTAATATCATCATATCGTGCTATCATATTGATAGAATAATTTACTTATTCATTCTTTTATAGTATACTTTCCCTAATAAGAATATAACTTCTATGAGAACAAGCTCTTATCTGTTTTTAACCACTCTTGTATCCTGAGAGCCTATAAGATAGTTGGCACACAGTAGACGGCTCAATACATAACTTTGATTTGAATAAAACAAATAAAAAATACTAGAAAGATAATTTCTTTTTTAATATTTATTTTTGTATTTTTGAGAGAGAGAGAGAGGGTGGGGAAAGGTAGAGAAAGGACAGAGAATACCAAACAAGTTCCCCACTCTCAGTGCAGAGCCCAGCGTGGGGCTCAATCTCACAAACCATGAGATCATGACCTGAGCTGAAATCAAGAGTCAGATCCTAACCAACTGAGCCACCCAGGTGTCCCTTGAAAGATAATTTCTAACCTACTATCATTTTTTTTCCATTTACTCTAATGTTGTTACTATTGGTATTTTACATACAAAGTATATGGAGAATAAAATAGTGGAATTCATTCTCAAGCCTCGTTTGGCTTTAACACACAATCAAACAGAAATGTATTTTGAATTTTTGTTGTTTAAACACCATAAGCATTTAATTAAATATCAAGTAGCTAGTGTTAGAAAGAATGTCTCACTCTGCCAAAACATAATCCACATAGATTTAAAAGAAAGTTGCGTTTTTCCATATGAGTTTAACTTAGAAGGGCTAACTTATAAAGTGTTGCTCTGATCTCTGAAGACACACTCATTTCTATGATATATATCATATAATCAAACTACCTAAATGATTTTTGGAAACAAGGTTCCTACAGCATTTTTCCCCTCTTTCACTTTCAGCTAGAAAATATCCAAATCATTTATCATGAGGTAGATCTCTCTTGTATCTTATAGCAGTAAACTCACGGCTAACATATGGTGTTATTTAGCTGTGTAACAGAAAAGATTAATCAGCCGACAAAATGTCATTATAAAGGAAATATTTTAAACTGTGATTTTCTTTTTTCTCTCACTTATGGGCATCCAGCCAAATTCATCTGCAGCTGGCTTAAAGAACGACATGTGGAAATAAAAACCCAAACTCTTAAATTATCAGTGGCACTAAACATATTTGAGATACCACACTAGAGGTCTATTGCTTCTGAAACATAAATGTTTCCCTTTAATAAGAAATTACACTGTTGTTTTAATTGTGTGTGTGCAAAGTGAAATTGTGGAGCATTAATATTACCAACATTGTCAAAAACAGCCATGATAATTCACTTACTTTTGGCTACCCAAGACATAAATGATTATGTGTCCTTAGATCTCTCTGGAAAGAAAAGGTTTTAACCCATGAATGGGAGGACTCATAGGAACAATCTTTATAAACGTAGCTTCTTCTGAAGAGACAACGTTAGCATTATTGAATTGTTTGATGTGTTAGGATGATCCAATTTTTAGGGAAAATACCCACTATCAGGAAAAAAATAACACTTAAAAACAATATATATTTCTTTTTCAAAGTCATGTAAGTAAGTACTATAAAGATTAAATAAAAGGAAATCCCTTTTAAGAATTTGTAAAAATCGGGGCGCCTGGGTGGCGCAGTCGGTTAAGTGTCCGACTTCAGCCAGGTCACGATCTCGCGGTCCGTGAGTTCGAGCCCCGCGTCGGGCTCTGGGCTGATGGCTCAGAGCCTGGAGCCTGTTTCCGATTCTGTGTCTCCCTCTCTCTCTGCCCCTCGCCCGTTCATGCTCTGTCTCTCTCTGTCCCAAAAATGAATAAACGTTGAAAAAAAATTTTAAAAAAAGAATTTGTAAAAATCATAGTAGCCTTTCATCATTTTATTTTATTTTAAATAAAGCATAAAAGCAGATTCACATAAGGATCGGGGACCCATTACTGCTTTTGATATGAAGCCCTTCTACCTTAAAATATTGACAACCACTGCACCATCCCATTTATTCCTCAGAAAAGCCCCATTCACACCTCAAATTGAATAAAATACTATTATCAAGTGGATAACTTTGGATAAACACTGTATTAATGAATTCCTAAGTCATCCCAGGAGGTAAGCAGTACTTATCCATAGGTCATGTATGTGAACATAGATCTGTTTTATTTTAAAGCCTTTACTTCTCAAACAGACCTGTGCTGTAGTTTCCAGACCAGTTTAACATTTGTCTTGAGACTAGCTTTTCAGCATTTTTCTAGAATCCATGGATGCTGCCCTCATTTTATGTGGGTGCCATTGTGCCGCAACTGATTTCTTCATGCTTGTCATATATTTATACATTTACATATTCACTTTATAAATCTAACAAAGAACACATCCCCATAAATTTCTCAAAACCTACAGGATATGTCACACATTAATTTGGAATACATTTGTATAAATTAACATGCTAAGTATCCAAACTAAAATTCAGACTTGCTAGCAGTATGAACCTTACTTCATTTATATTTCCAGAGCATGAATTACTTTTTTTTCTTACTGAATAGGACAATCTTTCCTTAATGAGTTCTATCTAAAAATAATGAATACGGTGTTAAACATGAAGTCACAAAGGTTGTTTACACTGGTAACTGTTCATAAAATTAGTATTTCCTTAATTCCCAAGGATAGTAGCTAAATTGTTTATTAGCAGACACAAACAAATTAATCTATTGGAAGAAAAATAAGCACAATATCCTTTGAAATGTTCATGCATGATAAATACTGATTTATTCTGCTAAATTTATGTTGAACAGAAAATAATACCCAGTTCAATTAAATAAATATGCATTGAGCATTTGTGATTAACATCTTATTCTATTAAATGTGAAGTTTCCAAAGATATCTGAAACACAGCTTCTAGCCTCAAAAGAATATGCTGTCTTTGGGAGAGTAAGACAAGTAATTTTTCAAGTGAGTCTTAAAGACCTAGTACTATAGGTCTTATAAAAAAGATGCAAAGTGCTATGAGAATTTAAAGGAGAATGAACTAACATGGAGTTGAGGTAATTAAGAAGAGTTTCAAAGAATTGCTACAGTTGAGATTTATCTTTAACTATGCATCTTTATGTTATGAAGGTAGATAGAGAGAAAGGTCACTATGCTAAGGGTATCTAGTTTGAGCAATGATCTGAAATGAAAGCATTTATTATGTTTACAGGAATAAGTATTCCCATTTGACTACCAAACAAGCCATTCATTCTTTCACCAATAGCTAATGAGCGCTTACCATGTGTTGGGCAAACTCTTTTAGGGATAGGAATTTAAAAATGAACAAAATAGACAGAAAGCTCCACGTCTGAAGTTTACATTGTTGTGATGAAAGATAGTAGAACTATAAAAAAATATAAATAAGTGAACAAATGATATGAAGTAGATTTTCTTTGTCTATAGATGAACCATAATCTCTGTTTCAATACTTTGAGAACTTGTGAGTAACAGTATAGGCACACTCATATATAATAATTAGCATGTCCCTGGGATAATGCAATAGAATGGAAGGAACAGAAACAGAATCAGTTCGGAGGTGACTACAAGTAGTCCAGGTATAATGTCACAAAGGAGTAAATTAGGGTGATGGCTGTAGGAATGAAAAGAGAAAAAATGTGTGAAATACATTAGAACGAAGAATTTGTAGGATTTGGCAACTGTGTGAGAATAGGAACAGGGTAAAGTCTCAAGGATCTAATCCTTTAATGTTAGGGGAAGTCTTATGGCATTATCTGCAAAGCAAGATGAAATCAGTCAAAGATGGTTTGAAACAGAGGGTAATAATTCTAATGTTTCCCTTTTGAGAAATGATCAGAATATACCAATGATAATGTGGACATTGAGAAAGTTTGACTGGCAGCTATGAGTGAGGAATCAAAACTAAATATAGAAGACTTAGAATGAATTTCATAGTGATGCTATTTTGTGTGTCATGTGGGAATGAACATGGAGGAGGAGAGTGAAACTCCTTGAAACTATCTATATTTGAAGAATTTGAAACCTATTAGGGTTAATGTTAGAATGCAGCTGAGATTATGCTGTGGAAGATTTTTTAATCTACATGAAAGAGGAAAACAAGGCAACTGAGCCAGCAGAGAAGAAACAATGTACTACAGAAAGAGCTTAAGGTTGATGCCATGAAGAAATGAAGGAAGCATGATTAACAATGACCCACCTTGTAAAGATTAAGAAAAAAAAAAAAAGTAAGGACTAGGAATGTGTCATTTTTTCATGAATTAAGATATCATTTTTAAGTGACCTTCTAGAATGCGATAAAATCAACAAATCAAGACACCAAAGAAAGCAAGCCATATTATTCCATTTACGTGAAGTTTAAAGACAGGGAAAACTCATCTTCTAAAGATTATTCTAAAGTATTAGAATCTTCTAAAGTATTTTTCTTTAGGGAAATATTGACTGGGAAGTGATATAAGGGAAACTTCTGAAGATGCCAAAATGTTCCACATCATGATTTAGGTTGTTATACCACTATATACATATGTAAAACTTAGTCAAGTTATATACTTAATATTTGTGTGCATCACCACAAATAAGTTAAATATCAATTTTTAAAAAGTGAATAAAAATAAAAAGGGAAAGAAGGAAGGAGAAAAGGATGAAAGGAAAGAGGAAGGGGAAGAAATCTGACCCATACTTGCTTTATTGAACATTAGATCCAACTTGATGTAAAGGCAAGCTTAATTCCAGACACTAAAGGAACATCAGTCACAAAATTCCCTGTATTTTTCTAATAGTCAGGGTTGTATGTTCTGTTATTTCCAGTATAAGGAGTCCTAACTTGTATATATTTATAAAGGTTTAAGTGTCACTTTGCAATTTGAATTATAATTATAAATTGCATAAAGTTTTTACAGTCATAGTAAAGAAAAGTAAGATATAGTTTTGGAATAAACAGAATTATTATAATTAGATATTTTTATAATATTCATATTTTTAATATTCAAATTGTAAACTCAGACATTCTAGGTTATTTTATGAATTTGACTCGGTGTTATAAAGCAAACTTTTAATACATAACAGTATCAGAGTTTAAGTATAAATAGAAATAAGGCTTTAAGTATACTATTAATTTTAAGTATATTGTTAAGTATAATATATCATTATCTCTAATAGATTATATATAAAAGATAGGTTTATGTTAATTAACAATAGATATCCACATAATTTTAAAGTTTTATATTAAAATATTGAATAAATTAAAAATATAAAACAGAGTATTTAAAATTATATATGTGTATGAAAGTGTATATATTTATGTAGGTGGATAAAATTGTCAAATTAATCTATAAATTTAATATATTCCAAAGGAGAATATGATATGGATTCCGTAGAAGTTGATAAAGCTAATTCTAAAAATCTTCATGAAATTAAAATATATAATAATACCCAAGAAATATAGCAGCATGGTTATGAGAGAAATTTATTCAAAATATAATAATATATAAAGCTGCAATATTTAAATAAATATGGTATCAGCATAGAAAATAAAATCAATGCAGCAGAATTAAACATCTGAAAAATACTAATTTATATGTGGTACAGTATGATATATATTTATTTCAGATGAAATTACTTGAGTGATTCAATAACAACTTTCATTGTTATTATTGAGGGGACCTAATTAATCCATCTATTACACCATAAGGGAAAAATATAGCTTTAAGGCCTTTTCTTAGTTATGAAATTATCAGTAAGAGTTTTATATAGATATGTCTATAACTAAGATTAGAAAAACTTGTTTAGCAAGAAAACTAAAACTAAAAGGCCACAGAATGATCATCATCTTAAATTTTTAAAAAACATATCTATCCAACAAGATATATCATGAACAACTTTGAAAGCATGAATTATCATGTGTGTATGTGTGTATGTGCACGTGTGTGTGTGTGTGTGTGTGTGTGTTTGCATGTATATGAGCTGATTAGGCATTAAGAGTATATAAAGATCTACTAATGCTTAAAAACAACAAAATAAACCCCAAATTAAATCAAAACAAAACAAAACCTCCTTCTTAAAATGGTAGTATGCCAAAATCACAAAACATCTGAAGAAATAAAATACCAAGAGAGTCAGCTAAAACAAATATTAAACCTGTGAATTAATTAAGATGAAACTAATTTTCCCAAACAATGAGAAAAAGACTTAAACAATTTCTTGTGGATACTTAAAAAGTTAAATATAAAAACAATATTTTAAAAAAACATAAAAATGTAAGTAGAATTTTAGGATCCACTTCGGATATAGAAATGTGAAAAGTGTCATTACACAGGAAAAAAAAAAATAAAGAAGTTACCTCTCACTGAATTGAAAATCTGGCATGCACTGAGGATAATTATTGTGACCAAAACCTTAGTAGATTGACTCAAATTTCCACACCGGAGACCTACTGAGAGAAGAGATGTACTCATTTCCAGAGATAAATACACAAGAGAACAAGTTTATTCATAAATTCTAGTAATACAAAGAAGAGGATGAAGGAGAATGAGGGGGAGAGGGAGAAAGCCAACACACTTTGTAAAGACAAAGCAACCAAAAGAACCAGGCTCAGATACCACACAGATGTTGTAACTCTCAGATAGGGAATATCAAACAAGTGTGATTAATATGTCAAAATTCCACAGGAAAGGGTAGGCAGTATTGATAGATGTAGAAAAAGCATTAGATAAAATCCAATACTCATCCCATTCATGATTAAAAACTTTTGGCAAATAGAAATAGAAAGGAACTTCCAACTGGATAAAGAATACCTACAAAATCCTGTAATTTAACATCATAGTTAATAGTGAAAAACTGAAAGCCACCACTCCAAGATGTATACAAGGCAAGAATTTTCATGCTTAATCACCTCTCTGTAACATCATGCTAGTATTTCCAGCCAATTTGATAAGGAAAAGAAATGTTTTAAAAAATTCACACTGGGAAAAAATAAAAATATATTTATTCATAGAAAACATGATTGTCTACATAGAAAAATCACAAAGAATCTTCAGAAATCTCTAAATAATGAATAGGTGAATTGAGCAACATCTCAGGGATACAAGAACACAAAAATCAGTTTGATTTCTGTATATTCACAATAATCAATTTAAATTCAAAATTTAGAAACAGTATCATTTATAATAGCAACAGAATTGAATATTTAGGTTTAAATATAACAAAATATGTACAAATTTTGTATGCTGAAAACTGAAGAAAAACGCTGCAAAAAATAATAAATGAGGACCTAAATAAATGGAGAGTTACATCTCATGCACGAATTGGAAGATATAATACTGAAAAGGTATAAATTCTCTCCAAACTGATCCACCAGTACAACACAAATCACAATCACCATTCCAGTAGGAACTTGTTGTAGATACTGACAAGCTGACTGTAAAATTTATATTAAAAGGCAAAGAAACTGAAGTACCCAAAACGATTTTGAGAAAGAACAGACTTGGGGGACACATACTTCCTGTCCAAGATAGACTATAAACTATGGTATAACAAGAGGATATAGGTAGATAGGTGAAAGAAACATAAAAAACAGTTTAGAAAGATATTACACAAATATTGTCAATTGATTTTTTGACCCATTCTGTTTAGATAACCTCTGCTGTTTGCAGTTTGATTCTTCTAGATTTCAGAGGTTAATCTAGATTTAGATTAGCACAGGGCACTAAATATGTTACAGTATAGTGATATGTAAATCACACACACACTCAAAAATCTGGGTTTCTGTGGAGCATAAGGTTCATCTGTGGAGATGGCAGGTAAGAGGCATGAAAAGTAATTTGGAACCAAATCATTAAAAGCCTTTTGGGCTTAGAATATCATGGAGAGAGAGCTACCACAGAGTTTTCAGCAAGTGGTCCTAGGCACTGTGTGTGTGTGTGTGTGTGTGTGTGTGTGTGTGTGTGTGTGTGTGGTACCAAAGGTGAGTGAGCTGGAAGAGCTGAAGGCAGGGATCCAAAGGATAGGCACTTGAAATAGCCTATAGATGAGATTATATGATTAAAATTCTGGAAAAGAAGAGAAATTTGAGAGCAAGGAGAATAGATTTAAGAGATTTTTTTTAAACTAATGTTTCATGTTACTTGGTGACTCACTGAATATGGGGCCAGAGGCAAAAAAAGCAAGAATATGACTTTCAGTTTTCTGATCTGTGTAAGATACCTTTATTTTGGCCAATTATTCCATTTATATAGTTAGCAGATACTAAAAATGCAGTCTTTGAATGATGTATATGTGGAGGGCATGTGATAATTAGATAAGCTTTGGACTTAAAAAATGTTTTAGGGACAGACACACAGAAAATATCAAGGAGGCAGTTTAAAATACAGGTCTGATTATCAGAAAGATGTGTACTGGAAATATGTAGTTTTAGTTTATTCAAACCAAAATTCATTCACTAATTCAAGAAATATTTTAGGGCCAAACATAACATATATGTGTATGTATGTATGTACACACACACACACACACACACATCTAATTGTTTACATCAACCCTATGAAGAAGATGTGGAGGACTTGACAACGGAACAAATGGCCCATGGAGTATAAAAATGGATAAAGAAACTCAGGGAGGTGAGCCCCTGGGTGGCTCAGTCGGTTGAGTGTCCAACTTCAGCTCAGGTAGGTCATGATCTCATGGTTCGTGGGTTTGAGTCCCGCATGGGCTCTGTGCTGACAGTTCAGAGCCTGGAGCCCACTTTGGATTCTGTGTTTCCCTCTCTCTCTCTCTGCCCTACCCAACTCATGCTCTATCTCTCAAAAAGAAGTAAACAAAAAAAAAAAAAAAAAAAAAAAAAACTAAAACTAAAAGAAACTCAGGGATGCTTTTATTGTCTCTCATTTTAGGGTGCAAGTTGAAGAAGAAGAGTCAGTCAAGCAGAACAATAGTATTTTAGGAAAGGTAGAAAATGGTGAAGTTGAAGCCAAAGGTGAAAGGTCCCAAGAAAGAATGATCAAGGAGTTAAGATGACTTAAAAAGGATTAATAGAGTATAAAATGAAGAAGTCTTTAATTGTTCCATTAGATGATTGTGTATAAAGTTTTTTTTTTTTCATTAACTTGTGACAGTTCGGGCAATGAAATGAATTAGTAAATTGGAGATAAAGAAAATAAACTGTGTATAGACTATACTTTCAAGCTGTTAAATTGGGGAGGTTGGAAAGAGAATAAGAAACTTGATAAAGAGATTTTAGTACAAAGTATATCTGGGCATGTTTTTACTTTAAAATAAAGTTGACAATACAAAAGAAAGGAATAAGATATGTGGAAAAGATAGATTCCAGATCAGCCAAGTAAACAAAATCAGAAAGAGAAGTGAAAGCTTAAGAAACAAACCATAGGTATGAAAAAAAAAATATGTTAGGAGTGGTAGGATAAAAGGAGAATTGTGGCTAATGCAAACCCAGTTTCCAATCTAACCTCAACATTTAATTAGGAAGTTCTTAACATCAAAACGCTCGCTTCCCATATCTTACAGCATTTTTAAAGGAGCATGTGAAATAGATCCTTAGGACTATTAAATTAAGGTTTTAACCGTATGTTCAAATAAGTTTGGGAGTTGAAGGCTATTACTGTTATTCTTGGCAGATAAAATGAAATATTATAAAATTGTTCTTAAATCCAGTAGCAAATCTAAATCATTCAAACATGCTTCAATTCACTACTAATTTATACCTGGGCACTTTAATTAAATGTTCTGTGGAACACAGTTCATAAAAGAGAAATATAGTATTTTCATAGAATAATTTATTTACACTTTTTAAGGATATACAGTTTTAATTGTAATTGGATTGTGGGTTATAAGTGAATTGTTTGAAGAAGGCTGTTCATTAAATGATCTTTGGAGACTTAATTATAGAATAACCTCTTTAAAATCATAAGGAAAGGTAATTTGCATTAATTTCTTGAATTAGACAATACAGTATACTTCTTTAAGTAACTACCTTTCAAGAATGATGTTGAGAAAAATCTGCCAAGCACTGCATTTCAGCAGGCTCTAAATCACTCAACAATAACTTCAAAACTAGGCTGACACTGTGAGAGAACAAAATCATGACTCTTTGTGCAGCATAAGCATATTTAAAATACCTGGGTAATAAAAAATGTAAACAGCCTGGAAAAATATAAGAAGAAATGTTTAACATCTGGTACCAGGAAATCACTAAAGACAAATCAAGGAGGCATCCTGAACTTATTTCCACATATTTCACAAAATAAGTCTTTGATTAAGAGTGATGATACTAAAAAGTAATGTGCTTTCAAATTGAACATATGATATGACATGCTTATTAACTGTTTTGTAATAATATTTTATTCTTAGATTTATAAATTTTTTTAAATCTAGTCAATTACCAGGACTCCTTGCTAGTTCACACATATTAAGAAGTCTCAAAACTTAGTTAGAAAATCCAATCAAAATATATAATATTTCTAATAATTCAATGACTCATTTTTACCCTTTATTAATTATAGCCCCACTTAAATATTGCTCACTACAGATAATAATTCAGTACAAAATGAATTATAGGGGCGCCTGGGTGGCGCGGTCGGTTAAGCGTCCGACTTCAGCCAGGTCACGATCTCGCGGTCCGTGAGTTCGAGCCCCGCGTCGGGCTCTGGGCTGATGGCTCAGAGCCTGGAGCCTGTTTCCGATTCTGTGTCTCCCTCTCTCTCTGCCCCTCCCCCGTTCATGCTCTGTCTCTCTCTGTCCCAAAAATAAATAAAAACGTTGAAAAAAAAATTTAAAAAAAAATGAATTATATATAAGAGGGATTAGTAGTTCTATCTGTAATAAATTCACTTTGGTTAATGTATTGGAATGGTGTGCCCATGTAATTTCCATGGGAATTTCCTACAAAATCCCTGTTTAATTTTTTTAAATATTCAAAACAGGCTATACTCTGTAAAGACCAAAAACTCATTTTTAGTAAGAAACAAAATGTCCATTTAAGGACCTTTAAATATTATAGGGAAAAAAAGGTGAAACAGCATCACATACTCCCTCACATAACTTATTTCACAGGATTGAAATAAACAAGGAAAGTTACAAAAAAGGAAACTTAATGGTGGTGTCAGATGCTAGGTAGGACTGCATCTAAATTGTGATGCCTCCAGTTTTTTTCTTTTTCAGGATTGCTTTGGCTATTTGAGGTCTTTTGTGGTTCCATAAATATTTTAGGATTGTTTCTTCTAGGTCTGCAAAAAATGCTGCTGACAATTTGATAGAGATTGAATTAAATGTGTAGATTGCTTTGCATGGTAAAGACATTTTAACAATGTTTGTTATCCCAATCCATGAATATGGAATGCTAATCCATTTCTTTGCATTCTATTTCATAAGTGTTCCATAGTTTTCAGAGTATAGATCTTTTACCTCTTAGGTTTATTCCTATGTATCTTGTTTTTGGTGCAATTGCCAACGAGATCAAGTCCTTGCTTTCTTTTTCTGCTGCTTTATTATTAGTGTATAGAAATGCAACAGATTTCTACACCTTGATTTTATATCCTATGACTTTGCTGAATTCATGTATTAGTTATAGCAATTTCTTGGTGGAGTCTTTCTGATTTTCTACATAGATTATCACGTCATCTGCAAATAGTGTAAATTTGACTTCTTCCTTGCTGATTTGGATTCCCTTTATTTCTTTTTGTTGTCTGATCCCTGAAACTAAGATTTCCAGTACTATGTTAAGTAGTAATGGTGAGAATGGACATCATTGTCTTGTTCCTAACCATAGGGGAAAGGCTCTCAGCTCACAGAAGATGATACTGTGGATCTTTTATTTATGGCTTTTCTGATGTTGAGGTATGTTCCATCTATCCCTACTTTTTTGAGGGTTTTTATCAAGAATGGAGGCTGTCTTTTGTCAAAGTGTTTTTCTGCATCTATTGAGAAGACCATATGGTTCTTATCCTTTCTTTTACTAATGTGATAAATCACATTGTTTGAATTGCAAATATTGAACCAGCCCTGCAGCCCAGGAATAAATCCCACTTGATCATGCTGAATAATTCTTTTAATGTACTGTTGAATTTGATATGCTAATATCTTGGTGAGAATTTTTGCATCCGTGTTCATCAGGGATATTGGCCTGTAATTCTCCTTTTTAATGGGATCTTTGTCTGGTTTTGGAATCAAGGTAATGTTGGCTTCATGGAATGAGACTGGAAGCTTTCCTTCTGTTTCTGTTTTTTGGAACAGCTTGAGAATAATGGGTATTAGCTCTGCTTTACATGTCTAGTAGAATTCCCCAGGGAAGCCATCTGGCCCAGGACTCGTATTTGTTGGGAGATTTTTGATAACTGATTCAATTTCTTCTCTGGTTATGTGTGTATTCAAATTTTCTATTTCTTCCTATTTGAGTTTGGTAGTGTGTGACTGTTCAGGAAATTTGTCCATTTGTTCTAGATTCTCCAGTTTGTTGGCATGTAATTTTTCATAGTATTCTCTAATAATTGTTTGTATTTTTGTGGTGTTGGTTGTGGTCTCTCCTCTTTCATTCGTCATTTTATCTATTTGGTTTCTCTCTCTTTTCTTTTTGAGAGTCTGGCTAGAGGGTTATCAGTTTTGTTTATTCTTTCAAAAACTAGCTCTTACATTCATTAGTCTGTTCTACTGGGTTTTTTTATTCTATATTGTTTGTTTATGCTCTAATCTTTATTATTTCTCTGTTTCTGCTGGCTTTGGGCTTTCTTTGCTCTATCTTTCTAGTTCCTTTAGGTGTAAGGTTAGGTTCTGTATTTGGGACCTTTCTTGCTCCTTGAGATAGGCCTGAATTGCAATGTATTTTCCTCTTAGGACTGCCTTTGCTGCATCCCAAAGGGTTTGAACTGTCGTGTTTTCATTTTCAATTAATTCCATATATTTTTTAATTTCTTCTTGAATTTCCTGGTTGACCCATTCATTCTTAGTAGGATGTTCTTTAACCTCCATGTATTTGAGGGCTTTCAAAATTTTTTTTCTTGTGGTTGATTTCAAGTCAAAGTGTTATGATATGAAAATATGCATGGTATTATCTCAGTCCTTTTACATTTGCTGAGAGCTGTTTTGTGACCCAGTATATGATCTGTTTTGGAGTAGGTTCCATATTTACTCAAGAAGAATGTGTATTCTGCTGCTTTAGGGTGGAAAGTTCTCAATATATCTGTTAAGTCCATCTAGTTCAATGTGTCATTCGGAGCCATTTTTTCCTTATTGATTTTCTGCCTAGATGATCTGCCCATTGTTGTTAGGGGAGTATTAAAGTCCCCTACAATAATGATATTATTATCTATACATTTATTTATGTTTGTGATTAATTGATGTATATATTTGGGTTGTTCCACATTGGAGGCATATATATTTACAATTGTGAGCTCTTCTTTTTTTTTTTTTTTCGTTTATTTATTTTTGGGACAGAGAGAGACAGAGCATGAACAGGCGAGGGGCAGAGAGAGAGGGAGACACAGAATCGGAAACAGGCTCCAGGCTCTGAGCCATCAGCCCAGAGCCTGACGCAGGGCTCGAACTCACGGACCGCGAGATCGTGACCTGGCTGAAGTCGGACGCTTAACCGACTGCGCCACCCAGGCGCCCCCAATTGTGAGCTCTTCTTGATGGATAGACCCCTTAATTATGATATAATGCCTTTTGTCATCTATCATTACCATCTTTCTTTTAAAATGTAGTCTGTCTGATAGAAGTATGGCTATTCTGACTTTCTTTTGATGTCCAATAGCATGATAAATGGTTCTCCATCCCCTTACTTTCAATCTGCAGGTCTTCTCAGGTCTAAAATGAGACAGCATATAGATGGATCTTGTTTTTTCATCCATTCTGATACCCTGTGTCTTTTGATTGGGGCATTTAGTCCGTTTACATTAAGAGTGATTATTGAAAGATATGAATTTAGTGTGATTGTGGTATCTGTAGGTTTCATGCTTGTGGTGATGTCTCTGGTGCTTGGTAGTTTTTGCTGCTTTCCACTCACAGAGTCCCCCTTAGGATTTCCTGCAGGATTGGTTTAGTGGTCATGAATTCCTTCAGTTTTTGTTTGGGAAAGACTTTATCTCTCCTTCTATTCTGAATGACAACCTTGCTGGATAAAGGATTCTCGGCTGCATGTTTTTCCTGTTCAGCACATTGAATATTTCCTGCCACTCCTTTCTTGCCTACCAAGTTTCAGTAGATAGCTCTACTACTACCTTTATGTGTCTACCTCTGTATGTTAGGGCCCATTTGTCTCTAGCTGCTTTCAGAATTGTCCCTTTATCTTTATATCTTGCCAGTTTCACTCTGATATGTCATGGTGTTGACCTGTTTTTGTTGATTTTGAAGGGAGTTCTCCATGCCTCTTAGACTTAGATGCCAGTTTCTTGCCCCAGATTAGGGAAGTTTTCAGCTTTCATTTGTTCAAAAAAATCTCTGTCCCGTTCTCTTTCTCTCCTTATTCTTCTGGAACTCCTATGATGTGATATTGTTTTGTTTCATGTAATCACTTAGGTCTCTAATTCTCCCCTTATGGTCTAGTAATTTCCTTTCCCTCTTTTTTTCAGCTTCATCATTTTCCATAAGTTTATCTTCTATTTCACCTATACTCTGCTTCTTCCATCCTCACTGTCACTATATCTAGTTTATTTTGCATCTCATTTATACCATTTCTTAATCCATTGAGACTATTTCTTAGGTCTTTGATCTCTGCAGCAAGATTCTCTGCTGTCTTCTATGCTTTTTTTCAAGCCCAGCTGTTAGTTTTATGACTGTTATTCTAAATTCTTGATCAGATATATTGTTTATATCTGTTTTGAGAAATTCTCTGGCTGTCATTTCTTCTTGGAGCTTCTTTTGAGGAGAATTCTTCTATTTCATCATTTTGGCTAGGTTTCTGCCTTTTATGTGTTTTCATAGCTTGTTATGTGTCCTGCACCTGTGAGTACTACTATATTAAAAAGAGGTCATATACTGTCCAGGGCCTAGCACTTCAGGAAGTGTTTTTGAAGTGTGTTGCATGCACTTTGTTGTTGCATATTTGGCTGCTCTATCCCACTGGTCAGTCCTCTGCAAATCTCCTCTTTGCTCATAGCATTGGATTGTTTCCTTCCACCAGGTGTACTTTGATTTGTTTGTTGAACCCTGGAAAAAGGAAAGGAGGGAGAACCTGATCCCACACAAAGAGAAAAATGAAAGGGGCAGGAAAAAAAGACCAAGCAGAGAACCAAAGAAACTATAAGGTTTAATCCAGAGAGAGAGAAGGAAAAATAAAGAAGAGGGAGATATAGAAGAGGTGTAAAGAGAATAGAGTAAAAGAAAACAGAGAAAGAAAATATATATAGTAAGAATTGACAAAGAATCAAATCAGAAACTATGAGCCTGATTCCAAAGGAAAAAAGAAGAGGGTAGAAAGAAAAAGAGAAGAGAAGAGAAGAGAGAGAAAAAGAGAGAAATAGACTAACATACCAAATCGCAGGACAGTTGTCTGTTGGTGCCTGGGACCAATGACTGTGCTGGTCTGGAGCAGAGGCATGTGGTTAGGTCAGTATCAGTCTCCCTCCAGACAGCAGTTGCCAGGCACAGAGGGATGGGTTGGTGCAAACAGATCCCACCTCCACTGGGGGCTGCTGTCTGGTTCCCTGAAGCCCACCCTGCTGGTAATGGGGAGAAAAATGGCAACACCACAATCCTCCTCAGACCAGGTGTCTCAAACCCTGCTATTCAAGCTGTCCTCACAGAATAGAGCGGGCAGTCGGCTTGCCCTGCTCCATAGTCTCCCACGCCTTCTAGGCACTTAGCTGGGATTCAAAACCAAATATATTAGGGGGCCCTGCACCCTGCAGATTCTGTTCTGGGGTAGCACTACTCAGCCCTACCAATAAAGGGCCTTTGGCTGGCGCCTTTAGTGTCTTTTGTCCTTGGGGAGGCAATAAACCCTCTTCCCACAGTACTTGAGGAAGGGGACTACTTTCTCCCAATGCACCCCTGAAATCAATACCTCACTCTGGGGTTGGCTCCCCTCCCCTGCAGGTGTGAGCATAGCGCCAGGCTCTGGTCCAGAGAAAGTTGTGCACTTTTGAAAACTCCATTCTTCAGCTCCTGAAGCTGTTTGCAGAATAGAAACTGGCACTCTATGTATTTCTCATTCCCCAGTCCATGGTCCAGAGAGGTTTTCCTCTTGTACTAACACAATACCATACCACAATTCCACAGCCTCTGTCTCTGTCTTTCTTTCCCTTGTCTCTCCTCAGAAGTGCTTCCCTCCCCTCCATGCCTATGCCATTTTATCTCCCCCAGTTTACATACACGCACCTCTGTCCCACCAAGCTGTCTCCCTCTACCTGTGGAGATCTGTCACTCCACAGATTGATTCCCTGGGTGTTCCAAGTGATCTGACCTCAATACACCTGTGTTTGAGGAACAAGGGAAATCCCAGTCGCCCTACTTCTCCGCCATCTTAACTTCTCTCCAAAAAAATTTTAAATCAGGATCTTGATGAGATATTTGCGCTCAGTGTTCATTGCACCGTTATTTACAATACCCAAGATGTGGAAATAATCTAAATGTCCACTCTTGGATGAATGCATAAATAAAATGTGCCATATACTTGTATTGTGCTAGTATTCAGCATTAAAAAAGAAGGATATCTTGCATATGCAACAACATGGATGAAACTTGAGGACATTATCCTAACTTAAATAAGCCACTCACAGGAGAATACTGCATGATTTCACTTATATGAGGTCTATAAAATAGTGGAACACCTACAAGCAGCGAGTAGAATAGTGGTTGCCAAATGTTGGGGGTAGGAGGAAATGGGGAATTGCTGTTCAAAGGGTACAGAGTTTCACTTATGCAAGATGAATAAATTTTAGAGATCTGCTGTACAACAATGTGCCTATAGTTAACAGAAATATATTGTGCACTTAAAAATTTATTAAGAGAGTAGATCTCATGTTAAGTGTTCTTACAACAATAAAAACAAAAAGATGTGTCTACTTCAAATATATATATTTAGTACTAACCTATCTTTAATCAGATTTATCACTAAAGAATTTTTGAAAACCCTTAACAAGTCAAATGATAGGGGATTTATCTGGAATAATTTAGATTTTGCTTTTCGTTTGTATGGTTAGTAGTTTGTGGCCTGCATTTGTCTTATCTTACTTATCTTCACTGAAAGGCAATTTGTTGCAGGGTACTTGTTACTGAGGCATTATTCTTGCCAAGTCACCTTCTTAAAGTGTACCTTAATATCGTCTTTATGGAAGTTTTGATTTCTCCAAAATGCTAATTGTGTGCATGATGTTTCTAGTCTGTCTCTAGATTATGCAGTCTGTGTCTTAATAGACAACTATGTTGTCTCTGATGCAGCAAGTATTCTGAAGCCCTCTGCTAATGGAGTAGGCAAGATATTGCAGTAAGAATTGTTGGAGCCTGTGATAAAAATGAATTGCTTCAAAGTACAGCACTATAATACCTCCAGAGTATACCACTAAATATTCCCCTGGCAAAGACAGCTTACATCGTTATTGTTTAATTAATCTGTGCTCAATATCATGTATTCTGGATACTTTTCATCTTTATGAATTTGAATCAATTTTACACATATATAAAATGTGAAGGTCTGTTTCTATAACCAGTCAGGTTATGCTAGATTTTGCTACAGTAAAAGCAATTCAAAAATCTCAGTGGCTGAAGACAATACAGGTCTGTTTCTTATTTTATGTCACTGTTTTTGAACAAAGACTCAGACTCAGTTTTCACCATCCATAACAGCTTTGTGGCCACTACAGGACAAGGTTGAGAATTGCGCCTTGATTCTTAAGTGCTTCCACCCATAAGAGACACAAATTGTACTACTGCTTACATTTTATTGGACAAAACAAGCCACACAGTCACACTTAACCTAAAAGAGATCCTGAAGTGCAATCCTCTCGGGAAAGAGGGGAACAGGAAGTAATGGTGAGCATCACTAATATCTAATAGAATGTTTAATTGTTCGTGGAAGAGAGAAATAAAAAGCATGCCATAATTTCAAAACACTGTGTTGGTCCGTTTACATAGTGTGTAGTGAGAGCAGCACTGCAAGTTTGTGTTCAGCCTCTGGAAAATACCACCCTTAAAAATGTTTTATGAAGCTCAATTCTCAAGGAAACTTAAAGATTTTTTTAAATGATTTAAAAAAACAGGGGCGCCTGGGTGGCGCAGTCGGTTAAGCGTCCGACTTCAGCCAGGTCACGATCTCGCGGTCCGTGAGTTCGAGCCCCGCGTCGGGCTCTGGGCTGATGGCTCGGAGCCTGGAGCCTGTTTCCGATTCTGTGTCTCCCTCTCTCTCTGCCCCTCCCCTGTTCATGCTCTGTCTCTCTCTGTCCCAAAAATAAATAAACGTTGAAAAAAAAATTAAAAAAAAAAAAAACAGGCCACCAAAATTTTAATTAAGTAGAGGTCAGCCGTAGAAGGACGACTCCTGATACCACAGGCAGTAAGGGCCATGGTCCTTGATGAGGGTAGTCAGAGCAGTGTTTGACTATCAGAGACATAAGTGGGGTTGAAAGCAGTTGGTAACATTGGAGACATAAAAATTCCTGCTGTAGCATAGATTTCTCTACTGGAAGAGGGCAGTATTCTGGTTCTCTGGAAACATTTAATTCTCTGACCAGAGTTCAGGCATTTGATTTTGTCCATAATTGGTGTAGCCTTGGAAAAAGGAATGCACTTAATTCATAATCCTTTTTTCTATATTATCAGGCTTCCTTTGGACACCTCTTCACCACATATTCTTTTCACTGAAAGTTTTGCTCTCACATCCCTAATAGGTGAATCTATGATAAATATTCTAAATTTATATTGTTAACCAACTCACCTCTTAGCTACTTCTTTTTAGCTTTTTTACCCAAACCACTGAATAAGACATTTAGGGGGGTGGGAGAAACTGATTCAAATCAGCCTATAGACTTTTGCATTGTTTTTCTTTTTTTTAATATATGTGAAGAACCACGAATAGGAATGAGTGAGAAGCAGTTTTGAAAAATAAAGGGGCTATTGTTAAGAGAAAAAAAGTAGGAATTATATGGTGCATATACAAACTATAAATGTTTATTATTGTGGTTGTTAATGAGATAATAGTAAGCAGTTTTTATTTTATTTATTATTAGCAATAAAAATCTAAACTAGAATCAACTTTATGGCAAGACATTTTGTAATTTTTATAAAAACCTAATTTTCTTTCTATTCCTTATTTAATATTTCCTTTTAAAAGCATAGCTTGAAACTTGGAGGGACTTCTGAAATAGCAGCATGATAATCTGTGTAATTACTATCTTCCGTCATAACAATGAAAATACTGGCCAAAACAAGTAGTCAAAATCAATTTTTCTAAAAGGTTAACTCTTAAACAAAGGCATCAAAAAATCGAAGGACCCTTTAATATGTAAAAACTGCAAAACTTTATGAAGAGCAGCAGTGATTAGGGCTTTTTGATTTGGCCTGTTTCAATCCTCCATTTCCCATCTCCATGGAAAGCCAGCAGCCTCACAATTACGGAAGTTATAAAACCCATCAACCTGGCATCTATAAGCAGGAGCAGTCTAGGATTAGAACGCCTCAAAAAGTCTTATCCCCAGAGGATTGTCACTATTTAACTTATCTTGGAGCTTTATGGAAAATCCCCATGCTCAGTGTGTTGCTATTATCTAATCTTTCTTTGGAGCTCCTCAGTGAGGATAACCCTAGCCCAGGACATTTATTGGAAATAATCAGCAGCAATTATAAAACATCATAGTTACCTGAGTTTACAATATGAGTTGATGCTAACAAGATCCTGATCAAAATTTAAAAGAAAGATATAGGAAACAAGATTCTCATGGAGGGGTTTGAAAAGCTCTACCATTTCTGGGTATCTAGAAGTTCCCACACATGTACAGGTCTTGTACATACATAGAAAAAAAATGGAGGGAACCACAGTGGGAAGCCCTGATGGCTTTATTGGTGAGTTCTATAAACTTTTAAAGAAGACTTAATCCCAATCCTTCAAAGATTCTTACAAAAACATAAAAGAGAAGGGAATATTTTTCAAGCTATCATATGAACCAATATTACCTTGATACTAAAACCAGACAAAAAAACAAAGTTGAAGACAAATATCCAATATGAATATAAATGCAAAAATCCACAACAAAATGCTTGCAAGTCAAATTCAGCAACATATAAAAATATTTACACACAATAATCAAGTAGGATTTATCCCAAGAATGCAAGGCATGTTTAACATATGAAAAGTAATATAATGCACTGTGTTTATAAAATTAAAGATGAAAGCTATATAATCATTCAGTTGATACTGAGAAAGCACTTGACATACTCCAGCATTGTCTCAAGATTTAAAAAAAAAAAGAAAAAACTCTCAACAAACTAGAAATAGAAGAGAATTTCCTTAACCTGATAAATGACATTTATGAAAATCTCAGAGCTAACATCATACTTAATGGTAAAGGAATATTTTCTGCCTAAATTCTGGAAGAAGACAAAATTATGTGTTATTGTTATTATTCAAAATTATACTGTAAGTTGTATGTAGGGAAATTAGATAAAATGAATAAAGGACATCCAGATAAAAGCTAGCTCCATTTGTGGATGACATCATTTTTTATATAGATCATGACATCAAAAGCACAAATGACAAGTGAAGAAAACTAGATAAATTAGATTTCATCGGAACTAAAAACTTAGGTGCTGCAAATGAAATCATCAAAAAAGTTAAAAGACTACCTGCAGAATGGGCAAAAATATTTAGAAACCATATATCTGGTAAGGTACTTGTGTCCAGACTATATGAAGAACTCTTACAATTCAAAAGTGAAGACAAATAACCCAATTTTTAAATAGGCAAAACTTTTGAATAGATTTTCTCTAGAGAAGACATATGAATGATCAATAAGTACATGAAAAGTTGCTTACATAATTAGTTAATTGGGAAATACAAAGTAAAACTTCTTCATACTCCTTGGGTAGCTAACCCAAAAAATATAGACATAGCAAGTTCTAGAAAGATGGGAAGAAATTGAAATTTTTCTACTTTGCTGTTAGAAATGTAAACTGGTACAGCCTCTTAGGGAAACAATTTGGTATTTCCTCAATAGGTTAAACATAAAGACACTGTATAATTCAACACTACCATTCCTAGGTTTATACTTGATAGAAATGAAAATATATGCCCACACAAACACATTCACAAAAATGTTTATGCATTACTGATAATAGCCGAAAAATGGAGTCAAGCCAAATATCCACCAGCTGATGAAGAGATAAACAAAAGGAGGTATGGCCATAGAATAGAATATTTGGTAATAAAAAAAGTAAAAAGTACTGATACATAGTACAACACTGATAAATCTTTAAAACTTTATGGTAAACGAAAGAATAAAGTCACAAAAGATCATATATGCTGTTTATTCCATTTATATACAACATCCCAAAAAGCAAATCAATAGAGAAAAGAAATAGATATGTAGTTGCCAGAAGTGAGGGTGAGGAATGCCTCCTTGGGGATAGAATTCCTTTAAAGGGTAATGAAACTATTCCAAGATTAAGTAGTGGTGATGGCACAACTCTGTGAATATACTAAAATACATTTTAAATGAGTGAATGTTATGGTATGTGAAATATCTCAACTGTGTTATAATTTATTATTAAAAAATAGAAACAACCTGGCTCTAAAAAATGAGAAAATAGTTAAATAAATTTTAGTACATTTAGTAAAGTATTGCTTCTCAAAGTTGTACATATAAGAATCATCTGAATAACCTGTGTAAAATATCCATTATTGAGCTCCTATCCCACATTCTGCTCCAGAAGATCCTGTTCAGTTTATTCATAGCCAACACTTTGAGAAATATTTCACTTGATGGACATTAAGCAACCATTAAATTATGCTTATGAAGTATTTGCAATAACTTGAGAAAAGGCTTATGTTTTAATTTTAATTGAGAAGAGCAGAACATACATACATTTTAAATGAAATGTTTGCTTGAAAATATTAACTTTGGTGGAATACAGGGTGATTTTTTTCTTTGTGTTTAATTTTTCCAAAATATCTTGTTTTACAATGTTATTTTTTTAATCATGAAAAATAAAATTAGCTTTTAAAATGAGTATCCCATGTTGAACAAACTACTTAAAACATGGAAGGTGTGTTGTGTGTATGTGTGTGTGTGTGTGTGTGTGTGTGTGTCTCATGAAATACCATCATGAATTCTTCCCATTTTCTTTTTATGTATGGAGATTTATGTTTTCAAAATACATTTAAAGTATTTTGACAAAATAAAAGTTACCCACTAAATGTAATTTTTGCAATATTCCCAAATTTAGAATTTTCTTCTAAGAAAACTGTGGTTGACATATGGATAATATATATATTTCAAATTGGAATTTTAATATATATTACTAGACTTACAATATAATTTGTCACGAATTATATATAGTACATGTCTCTTCATTCATTGTTTTATTTTATATGTTCAAACACATTCGTTTTTAATATTTTGCATTTCATAGTATACATTGGATTTTTAAACTGGATTTAAGTAAATCATATTGTATGGAAGATACAGATCACTAAATACTTCCATACAAATTGAATTAGTTAAATTATATAATACTGTAAGAATATTCTCTGTGCAGATATTCAGAAGTGATGGTGTGGGAATTGGGAAGTGGGGTATTTACTAAGGGTTACCTGACTGAAAACAGGTTGGTTTATATTACTGTCTTATCAATATTTATATTATACTTAAGGCTTGCTATACACACAAGATGCTTATGCATTTTGAGGCTGACTACATTTTTATTTTAAACCATTTTATGATAACTTGCTGTTGGCTGAATTTAATGGGTTCTTGAGAAAATGTGGTTGTATCTCCAGATTCATAATATCACACTAAACCAGATTTAGCATTTATTATAGAAAGAATGAAGTCAGGAGTCACATATCTGAGGCTTTTTTGAAACAGGACAGAAAAAGCCCAGAAGTAAAATGGTGATGGGAAAAGACAATTCATTTTCCTCTGCCTGCCTGCATTTAAAATAAGGGTATATTTAACCCAGAAAAGAACAGATGGACTGTATTTATAATAGTCAAAGATAAAATGTTGTATTATTCAATTCTTCTATTAATTTATTTCTATTGCTCCCACTGCCAAAAAGTGTACTGTTACACATAGGTGAATTAAATAAAAATAAAAATGATCCACCATGTATCTAGTGTATGATTTATGGAAAGCTATTTATTTCAAATTTACTTCGAAGTATTTTTTAGTTTGGGTTTTACCTACTGAACTCTGCCTCAAGGTGAACATAGCATTAGATTTTAATATATTTATAAATTTGGGTATAGTACATTGATTGTTGAAAAGAAGAACCACTAAATGTCACCTCAATAATGTCTTTGGAATAGAAGTGTTGTATATATCCATCCAATAAATAAGAGCAAGGTGGGCAAGATATCTGAAGCATAAATCATTATGTCCTAAAATTTTGAGTCTGAATGGTTAGGAGTGAATAGACTAAATTATTTTTGCTTTGAAATATAGGAGATGTTTTCAAATCAAATTAGATTTGGTATATTTCAAGCAAATAATTGGTAGAAATAGAATGCACTGTGCTTTTGAAAAGCTCCCCTTTGTCTCTTTGTCTACTATACTGGACTATAAATTTTAATTTGTGTTTGTTTTGATCATTTCCATGTCTCCATCACTTAGAACAGTGTCAGGATCATTGACAAAATGGTCCTTCATATTGTGTTAATAAACACAGGTATGTCTCTTCAGCAAATAGTGCTGGAAAAACAGGACAGCAACATCAAAAGAATGAAACTAGACCACTTTCTTACACCATACACAAAAATAAACTCAAAATGTATCAAAGACCTAAATGTGAGGCCTGAAATCATAAAGATCCTAGAGGAGAGTACAGACAGTAACCTCTTTGACATCAGCCATAGCAACTTCTTTCTAGGTATGTCCCCTGAGGCAAGGGAAACATAAGCAAAAATAAAGTATTGGGACTTTATCAAAATAAAGATTCTACACGGCAAAAGAAACAATCAACAAAACCAAAAACAACATACAAAATGGGAACAGATATTTGCAAATGATGTATCTGATAAAGAGTTAGTATCCAGGGGGTGCCTGAGTTGGTTAAGTGTCCGACTTCGGCTCAGGTCATGATCTCATGGTTCATGGGTTCAACCCCCACATCGGGCTCTGTGCTGACAGCTCAGAGCCTGGAACCTGCTTTGGATTCTCTCTCTCTCTCTCTCTCTCTCTCTCTGTTTCTCCCCCACTCACAGTATCTGTCTCTGTCTCTCTCTCAAAAATAAAGCTTCAAAAATGTTTTTTAAATAAAAAAAAAAGTATCCAAAATATGTAAAGAACTTATGAAACTCAACACCCCCTAGGGGCACCTGAACAGCTCAGTTGGTTGAGCATCTGATTCTTGATTGGGGCGCAGGTCATGATCCCAGGTTCGTGGGATTGAGCCCCACATTGGGCTCCACACTGAGTGGAGCCTGCTTAAGATTTTCTCTCTCTTTCTGCCCCTCTCAGAATTGTGCCCCTGCTCACACTCTCTCTCCCTCTCTAAAAAAAATAAAAATAAATCTCAAGACCCCAAAAATGAATAATCCAGTTAAAAAGTGGACAGATGACATGAATAGACATTTTTCCAAAGAAGACATATAGATGGCCAACAGACACATAAAAAGATGCTCAACATCCTGTTCGTCAGGAAAATGCAAATCAAAACTACAATGAGATATCACCTCATCTGTCAGAATGACTAAAATCAA
>NW_024412401.1:28600199-28620205 GCF_014898765.1 Herpailurus yagouaroundi
TAGAGGAGAAAGCAGGAAAAGACCTCTCTGACCTCAGCCGTAGCAATCTCTTCCTCGACACATCCCCAAAGGCAAGGGAATTAAAAGCAAAAGTGAATTACTGGGACCTTATGAAGATAAAAGGCTTCTGCACGGCAAAGGAAACAACCAACAAAACTAAAAGGCAACCAACGGAATGGGAAAAGTTATTTGCAAATGGCATATCGGACAAAGGGCTAGTCTCCAAAATCTATAAAGAGCTCACCAAACTCCACACCCGAAAAGCAAATAACCCAGTGAAGAAATGGGCAGAAAACATGAATAGACACTTCTCTAAAGAAGACATCCGGATGGCCAACAGGCACATGAAAAGATGTTCAGCGTCGCTCCTTCTCAGGGAAATACAAATCAAAACCACACTCAGGTATCACCTCACGCCAGTCAGAGTGGCCAAAATGAACAAATCAGGAGACTACAGATGCTGGAGAGGATGTGGAGAAACGGGAACCCTCTTGCACTGTTGGTGGGAATGCAAATTAGTGCAGCCGCTCTGGAAAGCAGTGTGGAGGTTCCTCAGAAAATTAAAAATAGACCTACCCTATGACCCAGCAATAGCACTGCTAGGAATTTATCCAAGGGACACAGGAGTACTGATGCATAGGGGCACTTGTACCCCAATGTTCATAGCAGCACTCTCAACAATAGCCAAATTATGGAAAGAGCCTAAATGTCCATCCACTGATGAATGGATAAAGAAATTGTGGTTTATATACACTATGGAATACTACGTGGCAATGAGAAAAAATGAAATATGGCCTTTTGTAGCAACGTGGATGGAACTGGAGAGTGTGATGCTAAGTGAAATAAGCCATACAGAGAAAGACAGATACCATATGGTTTCACTCTTATGTGGATCCTGAGAAACTTAACAGAAACCCATGGGGGAGGGGAAGGAAAAAAAAAAAAAAAAGAGGTTAGAGTGGGAGAGAGCCAAAGCATAAGAGACTGTTGAGAACTGAGAGCAAACTGAGGGTTGATGGGGGGTGAGAGGGAGGAGAGGGTGGGTGATGGGTATTGAGGAGGGCACCTTTTGGGATGAGCACTGGGTGTTGTATGGAAACCAATTTGACAATAAATTTCATATATAAATAAAAATAAAAAAAAATAAAAAAATAAAATAAAATAAAATAAAATCAACGACACAAGAAACAGGTATTGGCAAGGATGTGGAGAAAGGGAAACCTTGACCTGTTGGTAGGAATGCAACCTGGTGCAGCCACTCTGGAGAACAGTATGGAGGTTCCCGTATGATTCAATAATTGCACTACAAGTTTTTATCCAGGGAGTATAAAAATACTAATTCAAAGGAACACATGCACTCTGATGTTTATAGCAGCATTATCTACAATAGCCAAATTATGGAAGAGCCCAAGTATCCATCAACTGATGAATGCATAAAGAAAAAGTGGTAAATATATACAATGGAATATTTCCCAGCCATAAAAAAGAATGAAATCTTGCCATTTGCAATGACATGGATGGAGCTAGAAAGTATAATGCTGAGTGAAATAAGTCAGTTAGAGAAAGACAAATAACATATGATTTCACTCATATGTGGGATTTCAGAAACAAAACAAACGAGCAAAAGGGCAAAAAAATAAAAAGAGAGAGAGAGAGAGACAGGTAAACCAAGAAACAGACTCTTAACTATAGAGAACAAAATGACAGTTACCACAGGGGAAGTGGGTGGGGTGATGGGCTAAATAGATGATGGAAGTTAAGAAGTGCACTTCTAATAAGTACTGGGTGTTGTATGGAAGTATTTAATCCCTACATTGTACACCTGAAACTATTATGTTGTATGTTAACTAACTGGAGATCAAAAAAAAAAAAACTTTTAAAAATTAAAAATTTTTTTAAATTAAAAAATAAACACCGGTATGGTAGAAATAATCTATCCCATAGTTAAGTCTTTACTATCAAATATAGGTAAATTAGATTATAGATATAAGAAAATAAAACAATCTGCATGTACAAACCGTATGTGATAAAGTTATCAAAAATCGAATATATATAAATGTATAAGAAACAGGGTTGCATAATGATTTTTACATTAAGGGGTTGTTTACTTGATTGACAGCTTCTTCACTAAATACCCATGTAAACTAGACAACTTACCCATTTTTAGCTTCCTTTTCTAATTTGTAAGAAAGGAAGAACATCCTGTGGTAAAAGAAAATGTAAGTTTAGATTCTGTTTTTCTTAATTTGAAAGAAATAAATTCCCTGGGGATTAAATATTTGTAAATCCATGATAATTATAATACTATTAATTCTTGTTTTAGTATGTATAATCCTAGATACATTACTATATCTCAAATAAATTATTTAAACTGCATTTAAATTAGGTGCTAAGTAATCACCCTGACCTGGCCATTATCACTCCAGATTGTAAGATGGAAATTGAAATCCCCCCAAAGTGATTGTTTTCCAGTCACAAAATTAGCTATTCAGTCAAACATACAAACATAATTCACTCAGCAGTCTAGTATCTTTGTATAAATAAAATGAAGAAATGTCATGATGTCTTACAGCCCCTTTTTTCACCTCGTTGTCTTGTCAGCTGTGAGCATGAAAACTTGAATTCCCACCCCCAGAGTAAAACTCTTTGCATTGAGATGTTCCTTTCCCAAATCCTTGCTCTATGCAATGCTTGAGTGTGTTCCCTAACTACCCTACATGCCCACCTCCCCCACAATGCCCTATGACACTTGTAAGAGTAGAGAAAGTATGCTGCAGACCACGGCTCTTCTATTCAATTTGCCATGGGAAACATAGAGAATGGGTTTTATCTTACAAAATTGTACCAGGAGTATGAAATAAAAGTATTATCTTCCTACATTTTTCAATTATTAATTAATTACTAATATATTCCTGAAAGTGAGGTTTTACTGGTTTTGCCGTATATTTTAAAGATTAATATAAAACAGGCAGGCTCAGAATATAGTATTAAAATGGCTGAAAGTGACATAGGGGGAGATCAGTTTCAGCTCAGAGTGCGGATGGCCCTTCCAATAGTCAATGCTAAAAAAGGATGAAAGCCTTTTGCAGTAGTGAGTTCCCTGTCACTGAAGAGGTTCAAGTAGTTGATTTATATGCACTTTGTTGAGAAGGTTGAGCCACTGAATTAGTGCTTCCACTAGATGATGCTCAAGAATGTTTCCACCCTGAGACTGAAATTCTGTCATCTTCACTATAACAGCACACTATAAACCACATATGGAGACCATAGGCAGTAAGTTCTGAAAATCCATGATGTTAGTGATAACAGAAATAAAAATAGGGAATGACAATTGAAAGATAATTCAGAGGGTACAAAGGGATTTTATGTGAAGTTTAATTCTCATACCAATGCTGCGTGAGAATTATTATTATGATCATTCCTAATATAGATAAAGAAATTGGAGCTCAGAAAAGTTGAATGACTTGGCTATGATCAACTAATAAGGAAGGAAGATGAATCCTGATATAAAATGAGTCTTTCCAAATCTCTTGTCTGTTTGCTCTATGATTATGATCGAGGACAGGTAATTTAATTTTTCAGGGGTCTTTTGACTAAAAAAAAAAAATCCTAGGAAATATTTAAAAATCAGTGGGAATCTGCATGAAAGTGTTTTAATGTCAGACCTTGATTAAACTTCCTAAGGGATTACGTGCTGTATGGCATTGCCTGCCTGGCATGGTGTTATCATTAACACAAGCCTCTGGGAGAGTGCCCAGCCTGTTTACCATGATATAATGTGCTGTAGTATCATGGCCCAGTCAGAATCCATTTCTGAAAGGGTCAGTCTCATTTTGAAGACCCTCAGGGAAACCAAGAGAGTGGGAACGGCTGATCTGTCTGTTTTGCCAAGGTCACACTCATCATTTGAATTAGGAATGCAGGGTCATTTCAAATGCACTGCTCTGGGGCTTCCTGTGGATCAGAGTTTTTAAACTCCTATGAATCTCATTTTGTACTGAGCTGGTTGACTCCACACAATGGCAGTTCTGCAACCTCACCAATGGGACAGGATGGGCATCTTTATACCCTTTAAGAAACACTTGGCTATGCAACTCCATGTAAGAACAGGACTAAATTCTCTTTTTCCCCCAGCACTTGTCCCCCTGCATCCTTTTCCTGAACACTGAAGGGGAAGGATTTTTAACCTAATCACATCAGCTTTCAGCCTGTATTAGTATGGCTGATATATGAAATATGACTGTTTTAATAAAACAAAACTGGTTTATTTTTATTTATTTTCCTGCATTAGAGGAAACACAAAGACATCCCTTTCACCTTCTGGAAATGTGTCCTTCTATCTAACCTTGAAGAAATAGGAACTATGTTTTAATGACTCGTAGCCCTGAATTTAATGGCCCAACAAGGCTGCTTATGAAAAGAAACAAGAGGACAATAGGGTTATGGATTGATTATTTCATAGTTTTCCTATGTTTTTAAATTTTCTTCCTGGACATAGGAATAAAGTGAGTGTGGCTGTGAGAACTCAGGGGATCATTAGAGTGAGGTCAGGAGTTTCAAATAAAATCTAGGGTCCCTGGGTGCCTAGAAGTGTATTCATGCTGGGTAAGTTGTCCTAGGATTATGCTGAAAGAGTCAGATGTCTCAACCTCGTGAGGAAACAAGACAAAAGGGATTGCTTGTGTTTCCAAGACACATAGAAACGAATATTTACAACTTAGCCCCAGAATTCAGAAGAGAGGGGAACATTTCCACTGCCTGCACTCCGTCAGTCTTCCCTTGTGGATTCAAGAGAATATGGCTTCATTAGCAATAGCACTTTACTTGCAGACAGTCCATATATGCCACTCTGCCATAATGCCCAACGATACTTAGAACCTGGAGCCGTTTGAGGGCAATGGCAAAACATTCAAGCACCTCTCTTTAGAAGGCTGAACTGAAACAAAAACAAAAAACAAAAACAAAAACAAAAACAAAAACAGGAGACTCCTGATATGAAACAATGATTCGTGACACCTAAGTTGCACACACATCAAAGTTATATCATTAGAAATATAAATTGCAATCAAATGGCTTGTCAGTCTTCTATAAATGCTGAAGAAGGTGAAGATCCAGGACCAACAGGATTTACAAACATACATGTCACTAATTCACTTGAAACTATTGAGTGCCAGGCCTCGTTATGGATTCTGTGGATGGATGAATGAATGAAACCCTCAAGGTGACTGAACTCATCATACTACTTCCTAGAGTGTGTTGACAGAAAATAAACAAGACAATTCAGAGAATGTCATAACAAAAAGAAATCCAGATGTTATAGTATATAATGAGTGAAGGCAAAGGAGGGTGAGTGATTTTACATTGGTTAGAAGAGGACAGTCTTCTGTGTCTAGAATCAGAGAATTTTTTGGAGAAACCAGTGAATGTAGACAGGAACAGGTTGCCATGTTTAAGGAAAAGAATGAAAGCCACTGAGACTTACGTTAGTGGTCAAAGAAGAAAGTGGTTAGAAATAAGATCAGCAAAATAGGCAGAGGCCAGATCACATAGAGCTTTGTAGGTAACTGTAGGAAAATTGGATTTTATTAAAAATGTAATGAGATGCCATTGGTGCAGCAGAGTAATATAATATAAATTAAAATGTGTTGGGTTTTTTTTTGTTTTTAAAGATATTTATTACTATAAAGAGAATAAACATTTTTAGGAAAAGAATAGAAGCAGAGAGACCAGTTAGGTGGTCATCTACAGTAGTCTCCAAAAAACTTAATGGTGGGATCCTTGTGTAGTATACTTGAAACTAACATAATATTATATGTCAACTATACTTCAATTAAAATTTAAAAAGAGAGATAATGGTGGCTTGCATTAGGGCAGCCACATAGTAAACAAAATGAAGAAATGGATTTGGAATATATTTTGAAAGTAGAACCATAGGAACTTGTTTATGCTTTGGATCTCAGCCTTGAAGGAAAGAAAAGAAAAATAGATGATCTATAGATTGTACTTAAAGCCATGGGAGCAAATAACTTCCCCCAGTGAGAAAATTTAGGCCAAAAAAGAGTGATGGAAGGTCTGGGACTGAGCCTTTTAACCCTCCAATGTTACGCATGTAAGTAGAGGAAAAACCAGCAAAGACATTAATAAATATCCCTCCATTGATGATGTCTAGAATGATGGTTTTCACATTTGAACAGTGGCAACATTTACTTGGTGAGATGAGGAGGACAGGTTTGACATTAAAACAATCAAAACAAAGAAAGTTGAACCCAGAGACAGAATAGAATGGCGGTTGCCAGGGTTTTGGGGGTAGGAAAAATGGGGAGATATTGGTCAAAGGGTGCAAACTTTCAGTTATAAGACAAATAAGTTCTGTAGATCTAATATACAACATGTTTACTGTAGTTAATAATGCTGTATTGTATACTTGAATTTGCTAAAAGAGCAAATCTTAAGCATTTTCATCACACAAAATGTAGCTGTGTGAGGTGATGGATGTGTTAATTAACTTAGTTATGGTAAATATTTCACAATGTGTATGTATATCAAATCATCATGTTGTCCATTTTAAATATATACAATTTTATTTGTCAAATATACCTAAAAAATCTGTGTGTGTGTGTGTGTGTGTGTGTGTGTGTGTGTGTGTGTGTGTAAGTTCTATTTTTGCCATGTTAATTTTGAGATTCCTATTAGAGATCGAAACGAAGATTTCAGGTATGCAATTGGGTATCAGTTTGGAATGTAGTTTCCTCAGCCCATCATGACAACCACAATAGGTGGAGAAATTGAATGCATCATGACAAATTAGAGCCAGAGGAGGAGGTAAATAAAGCATCAAATTCATGGGTATTTTAAAAGTCAGCCCCTATCAGAATCTCTAGAGTTCTGCTGAAGGATTTCAGAAAGACTCACTTATCAATAAGATATTGTATGGGTTATCACAATATCCTTTAAATATTTGTAAATGTCAACAATACATGATAATGAGCTTATACCAAGAAATATAGGAGTTCCTTTGTACTGGACATCACATTCACAGCTTGATATTTAGTTTAGACTTTCATTATTATCTGCTGATGAAGATCAACTATTAGTAAGTGTTCTCTGTGTATAAGGTAAAATAATTACATTTGTAAAAGTGAATAATTAAAAATAAAAACTTTTTTCAAGTTCTAGGTATTTTCTAATACACTGAGATTCTCAACAGCTAAAATGACTTAAGCCTGTCTCAGTGTCTGACATTGTCATTGGCATAGTGGAAATGCAGTTTAAGGATTGTGCCAAAAGGATTGATTTTTAGGGCACTTACTATAGGAAGTTGTCACATCACATGAGTCATAACTTTAGACCTCCTCTCTATCATGTTAAGAGAATACCCAAACCAAGAACATTTATAGAAAGTATATCATATTATGTAAAGTGTTCTGAAACACAAAACACCACATATAGGGGTGCCTGGGGGGCTCAGTTAGTTAAGCATCCAACTCTTGCTTTAGGATCAAGTCATGATCTCATGTTCATGTGCTCAAGCCCCACACTGGGATCTGCACTGACAGCGTGGAACCTGCTTGGGAGTCTCCCTCTCCCTCTCTCTATACCCCTCCCCTACTCTCTCTCTCTCTCTCTCTCTCTCTCTCTCTCTCTCTCTCTCAAAAATAAATAAATAAACATTTAAAAAAACTACCACATATATCACAGAAAGGCTTTTAATTCCATTCAGACAATATTATCAAGAGGTACACTTAGAATTTCAATACGCTATTCCTTAAAGTTTAGGAGGGCACCAACGGCAAGGGTTGTAATTATAAGATGTCTCCATAACAATATGTAACAGAAAAGGAATATGACACATCTACAAGGCTCAACAAAACTCAGCTTGGAGAAGGTCTTGCTACAATATTTTGCAACTTAAGGTAAACACAAACTGACAGACTACTGGAAAAAGATTCCCTATCTACAACAAATCTGTGAACTTTTACCACATTACAATATATAATCAGAAGCTATAATAGGACCAGTTTAAATAATTCATCTTAATCATCTCTTGTCCATCAGAGAAAAGTGGTGGGAAAATAAGATTCTGTCCAGCCCAAGGCTATAATATCCATGATAGGGAACAGTATGTGGTCTAACCAAGAGCAGAAAATGATTTCCTTTTCCCCATTAGCACAGAGCAGATAAGGACCAAAGAATAGAGGAGAAAGCAGACCTAGAGATTCTGAATATGCAGAGCCAAAAACTGCCCAACTTTGGAGAAGTTGAGATTCCTTCTAGTCATGGCAAGAGACTGCAAGATTTCAGTCTGCAGGATACAGTTCATGTATTCAGAAAAGGAAAGAGGTTACTGGTCATTAAAAAATCAAGAGGGGCGAGGGAGGTAGAAAACTCAGCCTCTGCAGAGCAGAAGCTAAAGATGTTGGAAGACCCGTGCACATTACAAATGACCTAAAATAAAGCAGGTGTGCCTAGCAAGTATGGTTCCCAGATGGCTAGGTGCTGCCTGATATATAAAACACACTGGTACCTCCCCTGGCTTCTCTGCATACTCAAGGGAATGGAGGTGAGAATTCCATTTTAAAGTGGCTTAAGTTGGGGCGCCTGGGTGGCGCAGTCGGTTAAGCGTCCGACTTCAGCCAGGTCACGATCTCGCGGTCCGTGAGTTCGAGCCCCGCGTCGGGCTCTAGGCTGATGGCTCAGAGCCTGGAGCCTGTTTCTGATTCTGTGTCTCCCTCTCTCTCTGCCCCTCCCCCGTTCATGCTCTGTCTCTCTCTGTCCCAAAAATAAATAAACGTTGAAAAAAAAATTAAAAAAAAAAAAGTGGCTTAAGTATCCACTGGTAAAGAGCATGGGAGGTCAGGGTCTCTTTCCACTTTAAACCCACTTGGCCACCCCAGCACAAGCAAAGCACCAGAGCAGGGATTCCTTATGCTCTTTATTCCTCCAGCTTCTCCTCATTCTCACTCTGTCACAAACAAGCATGTAACTAGATTGGTACATCTAGCATATGGTAACAAATGTTCAGGTGGGAAAAATAGAGCTGGGTAAGAAAATTAGAAGTATAGAGAGGAGTGTAATTCTATCATGAAAGTGTCATTAATACAGTGACCTTTAAGAGGAGATCTGGGAGGAGCAGGATACGCTCTCTGGAGGAGACCATTCCAAGCAAAGGGAACAGAAATAACAAAACCCCTGGGGTGTTAAAATGTCTGCTGTATTTGAGGAACTTCACAGAGTCCAGTGCAGTTAGAGCAAAACAAAAACAGAAGGTGGCTGATAAAGAGAAGTAGTAGGGACCTAATTATGTAGGCTTTATAATCCTTCACTCAGCAGCATCAGAGAGTTCTGAGAAGACGAGTATGATGATCTGTTCTATGCTTAATAGAATCACACTAACAGCTGTGATTAAATTAATTGCAGGATGGCAAGTGAAAAAGCGGGAGGACCAGTTAAAACATTATAGAAATAATCCAGTTAAGAAATGGTGTCTTGGATGAGAAGAGTAACTGTGAAGTCTTATTGTGGATATAGCCAGATTGTGGATATATTTTGAAAATAGACCATTTTGATTTGCTGATGGGTTGTGTTTGTCATGTGAGAGAAAGCAAGGGGTCCAGGATGACGTCAAGTTTTTGCCTGAGCTAAAATATATACATACTAAGATAAGCAAGGACCAGATGGAATTAAACCTGCAATAAATCCTTTAAATCCTTCCACAAAATTAGAACTAGTAAAGAGTTGAACCCACATGAATTTGTTTTAAAAATTAAAGTTCTGTAATCTGTTATTCTCCTTTCTATGTTCTGGTCACTATAAACAGAATTAGGTTTAATAATCAATGTAATTCCCTTTAGCAAGAAATTATGAAATTATATAGATACAGTTATATATATATAACTGTATTTTTACATATTATTATCTAATATGTGTGTGTGTGTGTGTGTGTGTGTGTATACACTTACATACATATATCCCCATTCTCCTCTTTTAGTTTTGAATTCTTTTTCTGTTGTGCATTTGTTCTTGGCATACTTGTGATTTTCTTCTAAGATGTTTCAAATATATATTGAAATTAAGTAGAGCAATAAATAACAGTAAAACAATAACAATGTTTCCTACAATTGTGTTCTTCCAGGAATGTCAAGGGCCCCATAGTTTCTCCTTGAAATTCAGAATATTTTACACAATTAACAGATGAAAGAGATTGATTGAGATATTATTTTTTTCATAAAATTCTATAAACCTGTGAACAAGAGTTTTAATATTTCTGGTATAAAATAATATTTTCTATTAATGTATTTTATAAGTATATTATTTTCCTCCAAGCCTTGATGACTTCAGAAGTTCTAGAATATCTCTATCAAATAATACCTGAAAAATATTCAAAGAAAATGTGTCTCTATCATATTAGATGTTACTCCCATACTTGCCCAGACTATATGCAAGGCACACAGTAATTGAGTCTCTAGGGATGTTACAGAGCATCTCTTGATATAATACACACTGTAATTATAGCAAGGATGTCAATTGTGAGGCTGTCAATAAAGCAATATTTGAAATCTGTCTGAATTAAAATGTTGCTAAGCTTTATTACTCTGGAGAAGAAAAAAAGGAGAGAGACAACATGTGGCCTCAAATTATATCTTTGGTAAAAATGCATATAATATGTGTATGTTACAATATGTATATATTATATAATGGATAAATATGTATAATATAAAATTTATATACATTCACAGGAGGGTCTCAACTGAACTGTAAATTTGAGAATTAAGGACATTCTCCCTTTTAGCCACTTGGGAAGAATTCATATAAAGACTTCTGAGAGCTGGAGACTGAAAATTTCATGAACAGTCTTGGAAAGAAGTTACACATATACATTTACACATATACATATACACATATACATATATATTACACATATATTTGCACATATACATTTTATTGTAGCAATATTATCTTAACAATATTATAAAAGATAGCTAACATAAAAGTACATCATTTCTGTTTATATACTGAAAGTAACCAATTTCATTTTTGCACACTTTTATTTGGTCTTTGTCTATATGCATACATAATTTATATCTTTATAATTAGAGTATGCATTTTATATTCTATTTATCCTTCACTTAGCATTATATTATAAGCATATTTACATGTTCTTACATAGCCTGTATAAATCATAGTGTAATCACTGCATAACATTTAATTGAGTGGTTCTGTAATGCATTCATTAAGTCATTTTTAATGTTAGACATTAATATCTTCTCTATGTTTTGCAAATAACAAAATGCTAAAAAGACTATAGTTAGGTATATATTTTTATTTGATTGAAGAGAGAATTTCTGAATGATGCATAAAATATATGTTATGGTTGGTAATACTGCTATAATCATTTTTAAAGTTTACACTTCTAATACTACATATATATGTTGCATGTATTACATACATATATATTATACATATGGCACTCTATGCCAGATTGTACCAAAATCCTTTTTTTTAAATTTTTTTTAATGTTTATTTGTTTTTGAAAGAGAGAGAGACAGAGACAGAGCATGAGCAGGAGAGGAGCAGAGAGAAAAGGAGACACAGAATCCAAAAGTGAACTCCAGGCTCTGAGCTGTCAGCACAGAGTCTGAAGCAGGGCTTGAACTCAAGACCTGTGAAATCATGACCTGAGCAGAAGCTGGTCGCTTAACTGACTGACCCACCCAGGCACCCCTATAACAAAATCCTTTTTAAGAGTACTAACTTAATAGTTCTTAAACACTTTGATTTTTTAAAGTAGATTGTTTTCTACATGTTACTTTACTATTAATGACAGTCTAACAATATAAGTTATTCTATTCTATTATTTTTACATACTTTCAGGTCTAATAATTTTGACCTCCCTGTATATATACATACATATGTCTATATGTATATATGTATACATGACATGTATATATGACCTCCCTGTATATATACACATATATACATATATATATACACATATATATACATATATATACATATATACATAGACATACACACACACACACACACACACACACACACACACACACACACATATATATATATATATATATGTTCATTTCCTACATGACAGAGAATACATGTGAACTTTGGTTTGATCTGGATATATCTTCATCTAGCCCTCGCCAACAAAGTTTCCTAGGGCAATGAGCTGTTCTGCCTTTGACTGAGATTTTAATTCTTCCTCTAAGTGACAATAAGCCATGATTTAAATTCCTGTGAATGAATGACAGATACCCTGCTGGTACTTAACAGGGACTCATGCTCTTTAATTAAAAGTGAAAAATGTCCTTCCCCACACCCTTTAAACTATAATTGCATCTAGGGATTGCTACTGTGTTTGCTAAGCACATGCCCAGAAGACACAAATGGGTAATGTTCCACATGGAGCACCACATCTTAAACTGAGACTAATGTACATCCCATCATTGTTGAGTCCCTGCTGGGTGTAAACTCAGCTTGTTGTTGCTAAATCTCTAGTGACCAGAGCCAGTTTTCTTAATATCATTGTATTTCAGATTTTCTATCAGCAAATTAGGGTATTTTTCAATCCCAGTATCCTTGCATGTTGTTTTGAAATATGTACATTAAAGTCACTTTACAGAAGTCAATATAGTCTAGTTTGTGCAACAAGAATTATATCACTTACCCTCTACCTCCATGTTGTTGCATAGCATCATAGAAGATAGTATAAATTAAGTTTCTTAGTACTACTGACTACTACAAACACATTAAGTATGACAAGTATTTAAGGCACTGACTATGACAACATTTTTGGTTTAATTATGTGCATATAAAACATGATGTGTCCCTGGCAGCATGAGATAAATAGCTGCCAGATATAGATACATGTCCTAGGCTAGGAGAAGCACCCAAGTACTGAGCAAATGACACATTATCCCTACGAATGAAAGAGAAAAATCATGACCATCCATGATGTCTAGGGGAATCTAAATCTAAATTCCTGTAATTTAATTGGCAAAATTATTCTATTAAAAAAAATCGGGAAGGCAGTGGAAAATTTAAGCAAAAGTTAAAGTTTTAGGAGTAAGGTCAACTGGGTGATATTAGGAGGGAAGTGTGCTAAAGACTGTGGGCTTCCCACTAGTGTGTGGTTCTAAGGAACAAGACTGGCATAAACAAAGAACAACACAACTTTTAGTATGTGAGCCCCTGGGGATATTTAGGTCAAAGCTTCACTGTTTTAGATAGCTTGTGTTAGTAGGCAGAGTAAATGGGCCAGAACTAAGACAAAAGAATGCAGGCAGAAGCACATTCTTGGGGATAACTGAAAGGGGGGGGAGGGCTTCATATTTGGAGTTTCCTGTTACTCAGACTTCAACACTAGGTGAAGTTCAGTTAGTTTGAAGTTCTGGGTTTGGCTGCCATGAAGTAGACTTTGTGATGGAGAAGAGGCAACAGTAACTGGTCCACCTCATCCCTCAGATTACAGGAAATAACTTTGTCTCAGCTGATTAGGGTAGGATCAATGGCCCACCCCTTCATGGTCAGCCAGCTATGGCAGGGACATAAAGTGATCCTTATTATACAGAGCTGGAGAAGCAAGACCAGGGTCAAGGCTGTGAAGGTTTGACTGTTTAGTATTAACTTAATTACCTGTTTTTTTAAGTAAACTGTAAGTTAATAAACTTAATTTTATACATCACCAAGAGTATATGGAATTATCTGGAAACATATAAGGATGATTGCAAACATCATTCCAAAACAGAAAAATTACGTACACTAAATTAGTTAAAATATAGCTTATGGGGCACCTGGGTGGTTCAGTCGGGTAAGTGTCCAACTTTGTCTCAGGTCATCATCTTGTGTTTCCTGAGTTCAAGCCCCACATCAGGCTCTGTGCTAACAGCTCAGAGCCTGGAGCCTGCTTTGGATTCTGTGTCTCCCTCTCTCTCTCTGCCACTCCCCTACTCACACTCTGTCTTTCTCTTTCTATCTCTCAAGAAACAAACATTTAAAAAAATTAAATATAGCTTATAATCCTCCATTACATATAAATGATGGCAATTACTAATTGGGGCTATGGACTTTCCATACTTTTCTGATGATAATTATCATAACAATAATAGTAACTAATAATTACTGAGAATTTACAATGCCACACACACTATTCTAAGCATTTACTATGTATTAACCCTGTTGTTTCTCATAATAAAGCTATGAATTAGAAACTCTTATTTTCTTCATTTCATAGAGGAAGCAATTCATGCACAAAGTGGTCAAGTAATGTTTCCAAGACCACAGTTAGTGATAGGGTCATGACATTAATCCAGAAAAGATGGATTCTAGAAACAAACTGTTTTCATTTTTTAGCCCTTTATTTTAAATATTAAGATACAGTAATTAGTTCATTTAGCTTAATTTTTTTAATGTTTATCTTTGAGAGAGAGTGTGTGTGTGTGAGTGATCAGGGAAGGGGCACAGAGAGGAGACACAGAATCTGAAGCAGGCTTCAGGCTCTGAGCTGTCAGCACAGAGCCTGACATGGGGTTTGAACTCATGCTCCACGAGATCATGACCTGACCTGAAGTCACTCAACCGACTGAGCCACCCAGGAACTCCAGTTCATTTAATTTAAAACAAAGGTATGCCATGCCTGTAATGGGATTTAGGAAAGAGAAAAGGAGGATGTATAAACAATTGAAATAATATGTATGTATCTAAACAAAAGTTCCATGAAATAAACATATGGAGAAAAGAAAACACAAATAAGTTTTGGGGAATAATTTTTAGATAGAGAAAACTGACTTGACATTTAATATATTTAAAGTCAGCAAAGTAGTTTCTGATCTTTTCTTCTTTTATGTTTATATATTTATAACCTTTTATTACAATCATAGGTTACTCTAAGAATGTGGAAAGAATCCTTTGGATGCTTCTTTAAGTGGTTTTTCCCACTAAATATCTATCTTACATTTTGGTTTCAAATATTTTGTCTAAAGGTAAAAGTTATTACATTGATATAAGCAATTATAGTTTCACTGATCTTGTAAATGTGTTCTGCATTCTTTTAATTGTTTTAGAAAATTCTTATTTTTCATTTTCTGATCTTCTTAGTTTATTTTTCAAATTGTATGCCTTCCTTTTAACTTCATAATTGGCAGTACAATTTCTAGGGCATTGCCTCACACCAAATAAGCTCCTGATAGGTGTTAGTCATTACTTGATCATTGTTGCTGTCTGCAAAGGAATGGGTAACCAGGATAACTGCTTTATCTATTCACTAAATTGCCCCTAGAGGGAGGGCTAAATATATTTTGTGCATCATAATAATTGACACATTGTAGGTAGTTGTACATAGGAGCTGGATGGGAAGAAGCAAAATAAAGTGATGGTGAGAGTGCAATGGAGTGGAGGATAACAGTGCCCAGAACCAACAAAGAAGCATTGTTGGGTGAATCCAATGTGTTTTGTGGAGCACACAGTAGTTGTCAAAAACTAATAATATTCCATGTATTAGGAATAGCAAAGGGTAACAAAAATCACTGGCTTCTAGGAATGAAGGGCTGACCCTTTTCTTTCTGTTTTGAAATTACTGAGTCAGGCAATGTTAATGAGATTTTGAAGACTTTCAGCCTTAATGAATAATGTAAACATTAACATTTGCTCGGTGTCTGCTTTATTCAATTATTTTTCTTGGTCCAACATTGTCCAGCAAAATGATAGGAATTCCAGGTGTATTGGCCAGGATATACCAAGTAAAGGGCACATATTTTTAAAGCAATATAGACCTTTCATCAACAAGGATGTTAATAATTGTCTATGAATTCACATGAGTGAGAAATATTTTCAAGGACTAGCCAGTCACTCTTATTTCCTCCACCAGCCTAGAGAAATTGAAAGAGAAATGAGTTACCTTACAGTAATGGGACTCAAACTTGGGCATACATCAGAATCTTCTGGAAGGCTTTGTAAATCACAGATTGCTGGTCCCAGACCTAGAGGTTCTGATTCAGGAAGTCTAGATGGGGGGGGGGGGCGGGGAGGGGGGCAGTACTGAGAATTTTCATTTTATCAAGTTCCCAGGTAATGGCGGCAATGCTGCTACTCTGTGGATCATATTTTTAGCACCAATGACCTATAGATTCTTCTGGGAAAACCAGTTCAATTAAAGCAGCAGTCTGATGAAGCTCAATTATAGGTTAGAGTCTAGAAATGGCCAGGGGAGCAGGTATTCTAAATGTGTTCCTTAATAGATGAGTATAAATGGTAATAAGTTGAGACAGAGAGTAAGGGTGGATGATCACCAGTCAACAAATTATTTTTTAAGTTTTTATCCAAATTCCAGTTGGTAAATATACAATGTAATATTAGTTTCAGGTGTACAAATAGTGATGGCAATGACATGAAATGGAGCTAGAGAGTATTATGCTAAGTGAAATAAGTCAGAGAAAGAAAAACTTACTTTACTTTTTAATGTAACTTTTTGTCAAAGGAACAATTTATTTTACCAAGGACACTATACATTACACATGCTTAATAATTACAAATCAGTTGCATTGTCTTCACTCAGTAAACGTTATGCATTATATTGAATTGACCCCACGTGAGTCTAATGCCCAATTATTGTTGAAGTATTAGAGTTTACCTTTCAATTATTTTCCCCTAATCTCAGAACAAGAAATTCTTTCTCCCTTTTATTTTTTTTTTAAATGTCTATTTATTTGTACAAGAGAGCACGAGCAGGGAAGGGGCAGAGAGAGAGGGAGACACAGAATTTGAAGCAGGCTCCAGGCTCTGAGCTGTCAGTACAGAGCCTGATGCAGGGCTTGAACTCATGAACTGTGAGATCATGACCTGAGCTGAAGTGAGACGCCTAACCAACTGAGCCACCCAGGCGGCCTTCTTCCTCCCTTTTAAATGAAAAGTCTTTGTCATGCTTATGTCATTTCTGCATCACTGCTGTTTGCTTTACCTTAATTAATATGATCTAAAAGTATTATTAATGCACAATGTACCTTATGTACTTTTCATAGTCCTAAGTATCACTGATACTTTTGGCAGATATTTAACACATTTGTATAATCATCTCGAAAATTGGTACTTGTTGTGGTCATTATTTCAATACTGGGCTTTATATTTTGATAGTGATTGCTTTTTATTTGCTTTTTAATATATGTTGTCACCGAGTTTCCTGCTTCCCAAACACACAGACCCAGGGTTCAGTTCAATCTTATTTATTTCATATATTAGACTGCTGTCAAGTCCCGTTTCTTCTTTTTTTCAGTTGACCTATAATATTTTACCTTTCCTGTTTTTCTCAAAAGACTTTTAGCCCCTTATCTAACATGGTTCATGTTGGAACTCCTTCTACCCAGTTCTTCATGAGTTTAGCAACAAAGTAAATATGAAGACGGGTGCCAGTGTTTCAAAAGCTCTCCTCAAATTTGATAAATCTGATGGGGAGAAATATTTGTCATATTATTAATTAGCATCTTGTGGCAAACAGGATTGTTTGGCGGAGTCCATTAATTTTCAACTGTTTGTTTCTGACACTGAGAATACGACTATTTCTTCCACTCTGATTGAATTGATCAATCAATTTACAAGTAAAGTAATGCACGTGGAGGCAAAAGCTGATTCCAATGCCGAGTCACGGTAACACATGGTCTTTAACACCAGTTGTCTGGGATAAACTGCAAGCCATGCCTCCTAAATTGTAAATGCTCATCTTTAGTTCTAGTAACAATTATTTCTAAAATGCAATTTTAATCAAAAAGCCCAGGAGCTAGAAAGAGATACTTCCTATTTTATCTAAGCTTATCTTTATTTTACTGCTTAGCAACCTGTTCAGGGGAAAGCAATGTTCACTAATCTATTGTATCATATTTACTTGCTTGATTTTGTTACATTAAATTGCCTGGTTTATACACCCTACCTTGTGAATACTTTCTCCCAACAAATTTAATCATAATAAATAAAAAATTATGGAAGTTATTTTTCATTGTTCACAAGGCTATTGCATTTTCTTATTTTTATAATCTATTTTGTAATGTCAAACTTTCAGAGAAATTTCAAGAACTGGGTAAGTCTTCCCATATGACCATATTCCCTAGTTGTTAACATTGCCCATTTTACCTCCTCTTGACTTTGTAGTTATGCCACTTTGTGTGATTTATTCAGTGCTTACTCTGCAGATTATAACATGCATCTTTAAATTATCAACAGCTGCCTTTAAAAACACGTTCTACCTTGGGGTGCCTGGGTGACTCTGTCAGTTAAGCATCCAACTCTTGATTTCAGCTCAGGTCATGATCTCATGTTTCTTGAGTTCAAGCATCACATCGGGCTCTGTGCTGAGAGCTCAGAGCCTCGAGCCTGCTACAGATTCTATGTCTCCCTGTTTCTCTGCCCTTCCCCCATTCACGCTCTGTCTCTCTGTGTCTCTCAAAAATGAATAAACATTAAAAATTTTTTTTTAATTTCACCTCTTCTAAACCATGTAAAAATTTTGTAAAAATAAACTTTCAAATATGATCCTCTCACCCTTTAAGATCTTCTTGTCGTATATTTGGCACCTACAGACACACTAAACTCTGCATTATATTCTTAGTATTCTTAATTTAAACAGATAACAGTCTTTAAGGAGCTAGAGTTACCCAGAGAGCAAGGGTATTTTTTAAAGCCCCTCTGTATCTCCTGTCACATTTATGTTTCCTAAGATTCTCCACTCCAGTCTAAAATTTCTGGGTTTTATCTGCATAATTTACTTTTGGCTTAAGAATTGCTAATTCTTCTGCAGGTTTTGTAGTATACATCTTATAGAGACAAAATGAGTTTTGTTGGTCTGAAAATGTCTTGATAGTGCCTCAATTTTGAAGAAGATTCTGCTTGTTGTGGAATTCTAGGTTATGTTTTTTTTTTTTTTCTTTAAAAAAATGATGCTGCTCTATTATCTTCTGGCCTCTGTTTCTGAGCAGTCAGCCATATCTCATCTTGTTGTTCCTCTTATATGCTATGTCTTTATTCTGACTGCTTTCAGCAATGTGTCATGGTGTTCATTTGTAGCAATTTGTCTATGATGTCCCTAAGTATGGTTGTTTTTGTATTTACCTGGATTGGTGTTTCTTGGTTCTATGACTGATGTATTTTATAAATTTTGAAAAACTCTTAGCCAATATGCATTGAAATACTTTTCTCCATTCTTTTTCTCCTTCTGGAAGTGTAATTACATGCACATGAGACCGTTGGATACTGCCCTTACAGATGTCAGATGCACTGTTTGTTCTCATCCATTTTTCTCTTTCTTTCCATTTGGAAAATTTCTATTGACCCATCTTCAAGCTCACCGATCATTTCCCATGCTATGTTCAGTCTCTTGATAAGCTCATCCAAAATATTCATTTTTGATATTATATTTCTTATATCTAGTATTTTCATTTATCTCTTTTTTGTTATTTCCATTTCTTTGCCATTTCCCTGCATGTTGTGTATTGTTTCTACTATATCTTTCAATATATTTATTATAGTTAGGCTATTATAGTTCTTATCTGATAACTCTTACATTTGTTCATCTCTGAGTCTGTCTCTATGGACTTTTTTTTGTCTCTTGACAAAGCATTGCATTTTTTGCTTCTTCGGATTTCTCATATTTTTCAACTGAATGCCAAAATTGTATGTGATGTAACATGAAGAGTTAAAGTAAATAATATTTATGCCCAGAAATGAGCATGCCTCTTTTTCTATTAGGCTGTAAATGTGGGGCAGGGGGTGATTCAATATGGTTTGTACTGAGTTAAGATTAGGCTTTGTGGTCCTTTAATTCAATTCCATTTACTGCAGACTTCAGATTCTTTGATGGCAAAATCAAAACCTCCCCCTTGGCAGGGCTTGAGTTCCAAGTGCCTTAAAAGTTTTCAATTCTGATCGGAGGAGGGAAGATGGCGGCGTAGGAGGACGCTGGGCTCACCGCGCGTCCTGCTGATCACTTAGATTCCACCTACACCTGC
>NW_024412401.1:28625205-28695277 GCF_014898765.1 Herpailurus yagouaroundi
AAAAAAAAAAGTTTTCATTTCTCCTGTCTTTCCCTCAGCCTTCAGCAGATTCTGTGTACTTGCACCTGAGGGAGATCTCTGTTATAATGACTCTCCCCTCCTTCCCCAACAATAGGTCAGCTGCTGCCTCATACCCAGTGTAAGGTATGGAATGCCTGGAGGATTTCTCTAAATCCTCTTATTCTGCTTTTAGACATCATCAGGCTTTACATTAGTTTCTTAGTGCTACTATAACAAAATAACACAAATTTAGTGGCTTAAAAAAAGGCATACATTTATTATTTTACAGTCTGGAGGTTGTAAATCTGAAATGGATCTCAAAGGGCTAAAATGAAGATGTTGGCAGGGGCTGTATTCCTTTTTGAGATACTAAGGGTGAGTGTGTTTCCTTGCCCTTTCCAGTGTCCAGGGGCCACCCACATTCCTTGTCTCATAGCTTCCTCTCATCTTCAAACCCAGCAACTGCATCAGTGCAAATCTCTGCTACTGTTGTCATATCTCCCTCTCTGACTCTGATTTCCTGCCTCCCTCTTTCACTTATAAGGACCCTTGTGATTGAACACAACTGGATAATCCAGGATTATCTCCCCATCTCGGTCTCCTTAGCCTAATCACGTGTGTAGTTTCTTTGGCTATCTAGGGTAACATCTTCACAGGTAGTGAAGGTTAGGACTTATGCATCTTTGGGAGACCATGATTCTGCCAACCACAGGTCCCCTGTGCCAGTGCTGCAGGATGCTCTCTCTCAGCTTTCTGGCTTTTATCAAGCCGTGGAAGTCCTGCTGCCCTCTATTTGATCTAAGAGTCAAGGTGCCTATGGGGTTTCACAGTTCTCATGCCTGTCCTCAGATTTGAGTAAGCCCATGTACCTATGACTCATGGGGCTTTCTCTCACCTCTCCTGCCACTCTCCAGCTGTACATGGCCAGGGCTTCACACTCAGTGTGAAACCCAGAATGTCTGCATGCTTCCTCTCCATTACCTGTGCAGGTATCTGACTTCACAGACCATGTGTGCCTGGACCTCACTGGGGAGTCTCAGTCAGCATCCCTGTCACTGCTTCAGCCACCGGAGCCACCGTCTCAAACTCTCCTAAGGCCTGGAGTGCTTGTGGAATTCTGTTATTTCTGCTCCTACTTCAGCCTGTCTGATAACACATGTGCCATAGAGAGTATCTCCATTTTCCTAACTCCAGTCTTTCATATATATGTTTGTTAAGACCCATCAGAAAGAGTTGTGGATGTCTGTCGAGTCTCCTTGTATTTGGGGACCCCGGGAAGGGTTCACAGACATGCCAGCATATACCCCAGTCTCTCAAAAAGTCCACCTGCCAGCTTTTTACCTCAAATGTAGCAGCATACTCATCCCCCTGACTCTTCACCAATGACGAATGCAGTGTGAATCTGTTTTATCCTGAGAGAAGTTTGTCACTTTCTGAACTTTAGCAGGCTTCTCTGTGAGCTCATTTCTCTGATGAAATTTCCAAACCTGCAATTTTGTAACTTTTCGTACTCTATCTCATCATTTGAGTGGGAGCAGTATTCTGCTGTGTCTTTATACATACCTACATGCTAAGTAGAAATAGAAGTTTTCCAGTTTATAACTGGAATTTTGAAGGGTAGGGTGAACCCAACTAACATATGGGTTACAAACGGGCCTTGCCCAAGATGTTGTAAACTCCAGGGCTAAACCTATCTGCATCTCACACTAAATTACCACCTAGATTTGATCCAAGATTTCGTCCTCATAAATAGTTGCTAAATTATTGGATGAAAGATAATTGTGTCCGTCCACACAGTAGCACCTTAAAATCAAAAGAAGTTTTTAGATTTCTTAGATGGAATTTAAAGCCCTTATCTTGAGTATTTTTGGTTGGAAGTCCCAGATTGAAAGCTTGGGAGTATGTCTAGTTGCTGAAAGTAATTAGCTTCAAATATTTCCTAAATATAAGGAGTAAGGAAGAATCCTGAAAGCTGGTGTGAAAACATTATCTACTGATACAAAATCCAAGCTTTTGTAGGAAGGGCATAGGAAGACGTTGATCCACAGATTGGGACTGTTTAGAAACATATTTTGGTGTGTCTACTGAGAAAGAACCACTCGAGCACAGACTTATATTGTAGATAAACAATGGAGGGAGCAGTGATACTCCTGATAGAGACCGTGTGCCACACAAAATTGGGGATACCATTAGCAACTATATTGTCAGGAAATTATGGCTAGACTGTCCCACAGAGATGTTACAATCCTGACAGGACTGTGAGGTAGGAAAGTGACAAAGACTGTCAAGGGGCCACTCAAACCTTAGAACCTATTTGCAGCATAAAAACAGCAAATGTGTCAGGGTGTATAATCGGCTGCAGAGCAGCAATCACATGGAGCACACCTGTGGTATACACACATCAAAATTTTCCTCATCTGTGTTACAAATGTGAGTGGCTTTTGTAAACAACTGTATACAAAGTGGCTACTTTGCAGAGAAGGAAGAACTAGGCTTGATTACAGCAAATAATAATGGGACTATTTCTAGTTAAAACTCTGTTAGAAGACTTCATGAAGCATAGGAGATCTGCAGGAATCCCCCTAATCTTCCCTGTTGTAATTCTCCCTGTTAGCAGGAAAGGAAGATAAGGCAGTAGCATTGGTTGCTCTTAGAGAACAATCCAGGATGGAAGAACCATTAGGGCAGACCGAACCCAGAGCTGAGTGTAGGGGTTGAGAATCATATGTCATAATTTAAATTCATTATGCTTAAAGCTTCACAGGAGTGAAGATACTTAGGATCCTCCCTCCTACAAAAGCTTCCAGAGCAGACACACAGCCCTGACTGGAAATTAATTCCACTAATGTGCTACTAAGGTGGCAGATGGTCACAAACAAGACAGCTGTGACAAATCAACAAATTACCTCCTGGGACTTAGCAAATTAGCATGTCTGAAGCTGACCCAGGAAAAGTTTTTGCAATGTGACTCTCTATGCTGCCAAGGACCAAATGATTGGAACATGATTTAAGATATAGCTGAGCACATCTTCCAGCAGAGATGTTAGATAGAACTTGATACCAAATGCTTATGGGACTTCATTCCAACACTTGGTGAAGCTTGTGCTTATGTAAAGGATGGATATTACTCAGCAAACTTCACCATAATGAGAGCTGAACAGTACTGACAGGCTAATTAAGGCTTCCCTGGGAAGAATAGGAAAAACTGAGGTGTAATCAGAGATAAACCTTCCTCAGCACACGTTGTTCTCCATCTCTTATGGCAGAGACCCCTGAGTCAGAGGATGGGAGAGTATGCTATCAAAGGGTACATAAATCCAGCATGCAGGATTAAGGAAACTAATACGGGCTAGGATTCCAAAGATGGAGAAGGTGTGATAGAGCAGTGATTCTCAAACTTCAGTATTTATGTGAATCACCTGCAGAGCTTGTTGAAAACACAGGTTCTGATTCCACTTCTCACAAGCTGTCAAGTGATGCAGATGCTGTTGTCCAGAGACCACACTATAAGTAGCATGGTGATAGAGAACTCCAGTAGGGATAATAATCCCACCCTCCTAGCTAAACCTAAACATCCCACTACTAATTCTCAGGAGGCTTGTTGTTCTTATAGTTTTTTTTGTTTTTTAATCATCCTCAGAGTCCATGGTTCACTGGTATTTTATTTTCTGCTGCTTGTGTCTCTCTGCTATAGTCAGTTCCCTTGGAACTCCTGAAACTGCCAGACTTCTGCATCCTCCCAAAGTTCCCCAAGACCATAATAAGGACAGGTCTGGAGCTGTGAACAGGAGTAGTTGCCACTCTAACCTCACTACTGTTATTATCAGGTTTGAACAGAAGCATTCTGGGAGCTGAGATGGGAAGGTTTTTTGCATACAAATTATATAGATGAACATGGTACACTAGAACATTTATCTTGACTCATTAAATTTATTAACCATGTTTTACTAGATAATGACAAGTTTAATATGAAAACTTGATCAAAAAATAGCTAATAAGAGGTGCACCTGAGTGGCTCAGTTAAGCGTCTGCCTCTTGATTTTGCCTCAGGTCATGATCTCACAGTTGTGAGATCAAGCGCCGAATCAGGCTCTGTGGTAACAGCACGGAACCTGCTTGGAATTCTCCCTCTCCCTCTTTCTCTCTGCCCCTCCCTCACTCACACGCTCTCTCTCTGTCTCTCAAAATAAATAGGGGCACCTGGGTGGTTCAGTTGGTTAAGTATCCAACTTCAGCTCAGGTTATGATCTCGCAGTTCATGAATTCAAGTCCCACATTGGGCTCTGTGCTGACATCTCAGAGCCTGGAGCCTGCTTCATATACTGTGTCTCCCTTTTTCTCTGTTCTCCCCCTCTTGCACTCTCTCTCTCAAAATAAATAAAGACTAAAAAAATTGTTTTAATAAACATTAAAAAAAAGAAAATAGCTAATATGAGATGTAACTTTCTTTAAAAGGTTGGATTTTTACAAAATGCAATGTTTTTGTTGATCTTCTGTACTATATAGATAGATATAAGTTAACCTGCCATAGATGCCAACCTGCATTTGAATGTAAAGATAGATCCTCCAGATGCTGCTCTCAGCAGGTACAGCAAAAAGGCTGCAGGTTTTCACCAGACTGTTCCTTGAACAGGTGTTATTAGATAACATCTGCTTTTTTCTGCTCATAAACCTTTAATTGAAGTCCTCTCCAACACTAACATTCTAGTTATCTGATACTCATTTGGGTCAGGTTTCTTTTGATCCCTAAGAAAGAGACATATACCAGCTTAAGAGTCAAAGTCATCCCTGCTGAGAAATGGTAACAAGGTAACTATCATAATTGTAATCTACAGAAAAGATGCCCTTCTTCAGAATTTTGGGGTTTTTTGCAATAAAACCCTGTGTAAACTCATCTTCTCTATGAAAACAATGCATAGGCAGTCTTATGTACTATAATTCAGGCTGGAAAATTAGTGAGTTTTCACAGCCACTTTAAAAGATCCTGTGTTAATTAGATTAAATCAGAATCCCCAGACTTTAGGATTCATGGATAAAAATAATTAAAAAAATAAAATAAAATTGAAGGACTGGCATATGGTTGCTAGCTTTTACTTTGTCAATTAAGATATTTTTAAAAAGTAAAAAGTAGCCTCAACCACTGTCTGCTATCATCATAATTTTATCAAACAATATGTTAACAGTAAAACATAGAAAAATAGGGGGCTAGTCTTTCAGAATGAAAGCAAACCCTTTTGGCCAAATAAATTTAGCTTTATAGAAATACTCTTGTCTATTGTTTTTCTCCTTTTCACCATGAATCCTTCATTTCTATTATTTTTTCAGGCAACATCTTCTCTTTTGCCTTCTCATCTACCACCCATTGTTAAGGATCTGAACATTTGTTCAAGGTTTGCCAACTCAAAGATAGTGAACTCCAACTTAGGCCTGTTTTCACTTTACCATTCAACTCCTGGTAACAACCTCAAAGTAAACTTTCTCTTCTATTTTTTGTTCTTTTCTATTCAGTTTTACTCCTATGATTATTTTTTCCCCACCCACCTGAAGAATATTGACAAACTCTTACCTCTCAATGAACCTAACTTAAGGCAAACACTCATCACACCTAATCTCTTTTCTTAAATTGTCCCATAACTTTTCCCCATTAATTCAGTCTGTATTATTTGAGTCAAAAAAGTGGAAATTAAGATAGCATCACATCAATCCCTTTCTTTAAAAGAAATCTGAAAGCTTCCCTTTGTCTTCACATGTTATGTATATTCCATAGATAGCCTGCTCCACATACCCACCATTTCATCCTCATTTCCTTATTTTTCCTCCTGTTCATGTACCCTATGCTTTGCCTCCTCCATGTATCTGAGGTTTTACACTAGAAAACCTATCTGCCAGCAACACTCGTTTCCACTGTTCAGGTTGAGAACCTCTGCTTATCTTTTAAGACTCCGTTCATATTACACCTCCTCCTCCAAGAATCACGTTGTGACCTTCTGACCAGGCAGGTGCTTCTCCAGTATTCTTTCTTGGTACCCCTAGCTATCTAACATTGAGAGAAAGTGTAGAAAAACATAAGAGGCTCATGGGCATCAGAGTCATAACATTCGATCGATGCCTCAGCACTATCATTTTACAATAGCCTGGTTTCCCGGTCAAGTTATTTAAGTTGTTTGAACCTCTATTTTCTTATTTGTGAAATGGTAAAAGTATTATCAACCACATGGTATTTGAGATGAGATATAAAGAATGCCACTTATAGTACTTGGCCCAAAGAAAATGTTCAATGACTGCTAAATTTTAGTGGCAAATTTAATTGTGAGTTTTTGAAATTATTATATGCACTTACACATTCTATTAAAAATGTTCTATTATTTGTCTACCTTCCCTACTAGACTGTAGAACTCCTTGTAGCAGAGATTATACTTTATTTATGTATCTCTAGGGAATAGCTCAGCTAATTGCATTGTGTTGGTTGAATTAGTGAACACTCCTGTACCCTAAAACATGGTGATTTACAAGGAATTAATTTATATTAAAAAGACACGTGAAACAGAGCCAGCCGTCATTGTATACTTTTTTAGGTTTCTCTGGGGATCTGCCCATGAAAAAGGCATGCTCAAAACTCAGAGAATGCACCCTAGGGCACACACTTCCTTCAAGTCAGAGTCTTAATTTAATCTTGTCTTGTCTCATGATATCACACCAGAGTAGACTTCTCCAGGTTCTCATTAGAGACCTAATTCAGTTTTGCACTTTGTTTTATGGCCCCTAAAATGCTTCTCTGTATTTTTATAGAGTGTCACTTCTGATCATCTTGCTAAATATATCACTATAGCCATTAAGAAAATATCTTGCTTTTAAATATTTGATAACAAAGGCTTAAGCATAAACTATTATTTGTGAGTTGTTTCTCTACAGAGATTTGAGCTTAAAATTGGATTTGTTATCTCAAAATGGCACACTACTAAGTGGGTAAAATATTTAAAGGCCAAAGCACAGCTGCAATGTGAATAAAATATTATTAGACATGTCCTTGATCTTTAGCTTTATTACAGATTGGAGACTTTTAATTTTTAATAAAATTCTTTGCAGTGACAGATAAGATAGATTGTTCCCAATGGTGGCTCACATCAAAGAAGTGATATAACATGCCCGACTACCAAACATAATGGTATGATTAATTCATTGAATTAATTACTTTTTTGTTGCATATTCATGTATTTTATTGAGAAAAAATTCCCTGAAGATCACTTCTCTATGGAGAAACATAATGAAAATAAAATGAACAAGATGTTTAAAATTAAAACAAAAAAAAGAAATTAGAAGACAGTATAATGGGCCCACCAAATCATGCTGGTTAGCATATGATTTACAAGTTGAGCAAAGGGTTAAATATTTGTTCAGGATAAAGGAGGGGGTGGAAAAGATCATCATCATATTGTCATCAAACTTAAAAGAACATAGAAATAAATATTGCAGCAAGTCACTTCTCTGTAGGTAAAATACTTTTTTTTAGCTTACTTAGAATAATGGCAGAGCCTTTCAGGCTGTTCCTGTTTATCTTCTCCCATTTTCCTATTGAACCATTCACAAAAACAATAGATGGATATACCCAAATGCAACATAATTAGGAAGTGAGTGTATTGATTGATTACATAATTATATTTGATTAGTATTTACTCACCAAAATGAGGATGGAGTTTTGATGCAGAACACTTTCAGGGAAAACTTAGTAAGACATTTTTGTTCATGTCTATTATAGCACTCTTTCAGATACACAATCAGAGGGACAGATCCAATGTGTCCTTCACCAAAAGGTATTTTTTTGTTTATTTTGTTTTTGTTGTTTAACTTGAAGATTCTCAACCCCCACCCCCCAGTCTACACCATGCAAAACACTCTATATAGAATGTAGACTCTGATGCCCAATTAATGGAACTTAGTTAAAGCAGATGAAGGCAAGTAATAATAGATTATTTCCTGTAATATAAAGTAAGAAACAGAAACATTTGTGAGAGAAGTATACCTTGGTTTCTATACTTTATCCATTCTTTCTAAGAAGGCTTTAAAATATCTCTGTCCAATATGGGTGCCACTGGCTAGGCATATGTGTCAGTTAAGCACTTGAAATGTGGCCAGTTTAATTGAGATGTGTTATAAGTATGAAATACACACAGATTGTGAGGAGTTTGTATTTTAAAAAAAGTAAAATCCCATCAAAGTGTTTAATAGTGTTTAAATATTTTAGATATGCTGGGTAAAGTAAAATATATTATTAATATTAACCTTACCTATTTTTATTATTTTTAAAATGTGATTATTAGAAAAAATATTTGCATATGTGGCTCATATTGTGGCTCTCATATTTATATTTGGTAGCCCTGAATTTTAAAAAAATTCTCTTATAAAACTTTTGAAATAATGTAAAAATGTATTTCTCTATATATAATTAGACACCTAAGCAGCAGAATCAGGTTATACCCGCTTGTATAAAAAAGGGTATATAAAGGGTGCCAAATACTTGGTTAGTTTTTGTAAATGTCCAACTTTACCACTGTCCTAACCTCACTCTGCTCAAAAACTGAAAAACACTTCTAGTAGCAAAAAGTATATAGATAGAGGGACCAGAAAAAACATTGTCTACCCCTGTTTGTGGACATAAATGTGTTGTAGACATCCAACTATTGTGCAGTCTATAAACAGATATTGTAATCATTACAATAACAAAACATGGGCCTATGAAAACATTTTCTATGTAAGAGACTTCAAGTATTTGAGACTTTTGGGGGAGAAGAAAGAAGTATATTTTGAAAATATTATATTTGTTCTCAATGATATTCAAGAAAGCATGATTTTATGAAACAAGATGTAGAAATAAATTGCTTAGAGAATAGACAAAAATACAAGAGCTGACTGTAGAAGACTGAAGAAATTGGTTGAGACTTGAATAGAATGATTTGAATAGAAGCATCTACTATGTTATGCTCACTTCCACATTGAATAACTAATGGATTGTTAAAGTCAAGGAGAAATTAAGAACAATACCAACCACACTCCAGAAATTTTCAACAATATCTAGACATATTGCAGATGGGAACAGGTAAAAATCACTCATCTAGAATTAACTTAAAAATCTCATTTATATCAATAATTTAGTAGGGAAAATCTTCTCAAATACTACTGACATTCCCTAATTTGAAAAGATAAGAGTTTCACTCAAAACTGTGCCATTGGTCAGTCAAGGCATTGGTACACCTGATTTAAAAGAAAAGAAAAAAGGAAAGAAACCAAAATAAAAAATTTCACATAATAATGTAGTTGAAATAGCTAAAACATTATTCAAGAATAGGGAATGAGATAGTGAACAAAGAAAATTATTGATAAGACTAGTGAAAGACATCTGATAAGCAGCAAGACTGAGTTCAGAAAAGATGGATGTAGAAAATTCCAATAATAATACATCAACCTTGTCAAAAGAAGTCAATAATGCAAACCAATTTCTATGCTTCCTGGTAAATGATTGTATATGTCATAACTATAGCCACTTAATCAAAACATTTAAAAATAGGGGTGCCTGGATGGCTCAGTTGGTTAAGCATAAGACTCTTGATTTTGGCTCAGGTCATGATGTCAAGGTTCGTGAGTTTGAGCCCCATGTTGGGGTCTGCACTGACAGCATGGAGCCTGCTTGGGATTCTCTCTTTCCTTCTCTCTCTGCCTCTCTCCTGCTCTCAAAATAAATAAAAAACATTTAAAAATATGATGAGTAAGGCTCAAACTTGAGCAACTTCAATGGCTACACACTCAAACTGATTTCATCTTGAAATTCTATGACTCATGCTCTTGCCTTCTATGAAAGACTGCCTTTCTTTGACATCTCTGATTCAACTGTGACCCAAGACTCAGTGAAGGGGTGGGGTTCTTTTTATCTTTCTTCTTGCTATTTCGTTTTTTATGACTAGGTGCATAGTAGTGGAATAAAAAAAGGGAATCAATATACAATTAACAAAGTAAGAGTGGAAAACTCCTATGCCTTCAGAGGATACACAGGTAAAATAAATGTGGGAAATCGCTAAATATAAGATAATAGAATGTGGTTGGATCATGACAAAACTGATGTTTGTCACTCCTTTTCTAAAAAGGCAAACTACCTCTGTATTTAATCTTGTTTTATTCCTAAAACTCAAAAATCTTTTATTCAAAATTATCTATTAAGAAGAAGTTAAAGAAACAAAGTTAGAGTTCTAAAATTCAAACCTAGGATATTAAGCTCAATGAGAGATGAATCAAAACAAATTTTTTAAAGTGAAGAATGATGACTGAGACTTAATATGTAAGTCAGGTAAATATTAAGTTACTTTGAAATAATTGTGGTAAAATTACAAAATATAAATACCTTAAAAATAACATGGGTATATATACATAGTACATATATTACAGATATATAAGTTATATAATATATAATTAGATGTATAATCAGTGAATCATGTTGTACTATAAAATCTGGAACTGTGTGGAATACTTCCACTAACTGTTTCATAGCCCACTAGCATTTCAATCACTGACTCCCACATTTTAATGGAGTCTGTAGAGATCACCTGTAATTATTCTCCAAGCAGGCTCACAAAATGTTTTGGTTTTTTGTTTTTTTGGGTTTTTTTTTTAATTTTTTTTTCAACGTTTATTTATTTTTGAGACAGAGAGAGACAGAGCATGAACAGGGGAGGAGCAGAGAGAGAGGGAGACACAGAATCTGAAACAGGCTCCAGGCTCTGAGCTGTCAGCACAGAGCCCGACGCGGGGCTCGAACTCACGGACCGTGAGATCATGACCTAAGCCGAAGTCAGACGCTTAACCGACCAAGCCACCCAGGCGCCCCTTGGGTTTTTTTTTTACATTTCATTTCATTTTTTTACATTTACATTTTATTTTTAATTGCATATATCTTGATTAAGGTCATTGACATTTGTGGCATCTGCATGTCATTCTTCTTCAGATTCTACTATAATGTCTTGAAATATTTATTGCAAACATTTTTACATAGAAGAAAATTTATAATTCATATAATGAATGAGACTTGAAAGAATACTGTTACTTTTAAATAGGAGCCTGCACTCATGGAGAGGGAAAATCTGAAATGTGGAAAGAGAGCATGAAAATGAAGAACGCCTTTACCACATTAAGAACTTCATAACAGTATCGAACAGAAGTCTGGATACTGCAAAAATTCAAATCAGAGGGAAAATTTCACGCTTGAGAAAATAAGAGGCATCCAGAGCTGATCAAGAAGAATAAAGTATAAGGAGGAAATAAAAAAAAAACATGGCAAAAAATAAATAGGTGTTCATGAAGCAAAGGAATAAAGATAGCACTTACTCAACTTTGTGCTTATGGTTTATACCCTGACTGTCATGGTCATATTGCTCTAAACATTTTAGTTTACTCATTCAATTAATCCTCACAAAAACTGTGAAGCTAAGGGCTATGATCCACATGGTCATTTACAGAGATGACCATTGTCATGACAAGATTTCATGACCATTTACAGAAAACCAAAACACCAGGAGATCAACTGCCTCAGATCACAGTTGCTATGTGGTAGAAACAGGATTAAACCTGAGAATGTCAGACTCTGCGGTTTGTGCTCTAAAGCAGTTTAGTACATCATCTCTCAAAAAAAAAGAGCATCCATAACTAAGTACGTGACAGAATTAAACACAGCTACACTTAGACAAATTTGTTGATTTAAACAAATTACACATAAATAAATATAATAAGCATATATGTGAATATTTAAATATATTTCAAGTACTCATGATTCAGGAAGGGAAACTAGAATATCTATATATCTATATATCTATATATCTATATATCTATATATCTATATCTCTCTCTATATATATAACACTTCCTTTTCTTTAGAGCTAAAAAAAGAAAGATATTTTTAAATAAAGATATTTATTTGACTTAAGGGAGCTAAATTAAGCCTTGTGTACAAGTTACGCCAGGAAAACATTTTCAGGTATATAGGGCATACCATCCAGGCTTACAGTAAGTTACTCAACAACATATAAACACCAACAAGAAGATTAATCAAAATTAGGAATCTTTTTTTTTAATCCAAACTAGTTAACATGTAGTGTAATAATGGTTTTAGGAGTAGAATTTAGTGATTCATCACTTATATATAACACTCAGTGCTCATCCCAACCAGTGCCCTCGTTAATGCCCATCACCCATTTAGCCTATCTTCTCCACCCATCAACCCTCCAACAACCCTGTGTGTTCTCTCTATTTAAGAGTCTCTTATGGTTTGACTCCCTCTTTGTTTTTATCTTATTTTTCCTTCCCTTCCTCTATGTTCATCTCTTTTGTTTCTTAAATTCCACACATAAGTTAAATCATGTGATATTTCTCTTTCTCTGACTGACTTATTTCGCTTAGCGTAATACACTCTAGTTCTGTCCACATTGTTGCAAATGACAAGATTTCATTCTTTTTGATCACCAAGTAGCATTCCATTGTGTGTATGTGTGTGTGTACACACACACACACACACACACACACACATACATATATATGTATGTGTGTGTGTGTGTGTGTATACCACATCTTTTTTTTTAATGTTTGTTTTTGACAGAGAGAGACAGAGCATGAGTGGGAGAGGGAAAGAGAGAGAGGGAGACACAGATTCTGAAGCAGGCTCCAGGCTCTGAGCTGTCAGCACAGAGCCCAATGTGGGGCTCGAACTCACTGACCATGACATTATTACTTGAGCTGAAGTCAGATGCTCAACTGACTGAGTACCCAGGTGCACCCCCCCCCACCACATCTTCTTTATCCATTTGTCAGTTGATGGACATTTGGGTTCTTTCAGTACTTTGGCTATTGTTGATAGTGCTGCTATAAACATTGGGGTGCATGTGCCCCTTCAGATCAGCATTTCTGTATCCTTTGGATAAATACCTAGTAATGCATTTGCTGGGTCATAGGGTAGCTCTATTTTTAATTTTTTTGAGGAGCCTCCATACTGCTTTCCAGAGTGACTGCACCAGTTTGCATTCATACCAGCAGTGCAAAAGTGTTCCCTTTTATCCACATCCTTGTCAACATTTTATTGTTTTCTGAGTTGTTAATTTTAGCCATTCTGACAGGTGTGAGGTGGTAAGTCATTGTGGTTTTGATCTGTATTTCTCTGATGATGAGTAATGTTGAACATCTTTTCATGTGTCTTTTAGTCATCTGGATGTCTTTGGAAAAGTGTCTCTTCATGTCTTCTGCCCATTTCTTCACTGGATTATTTTTTTGGAGGGAGGAGGGGTTGAGTTTGACATGTTCTTTATAGATTTTGGATACTAACCCCTTAGCTGATATGTCATTTGCAAATATCTTCTCCCATTCCATCGGTTGCCTTTTTGCTTTTTGTTTCCTTCGCTGTGCAGAAGCTTTTTATCTTGTTGAGGTCCCAACCAAAATTAGGAATCTTAAAAGTGAGGGGTTTTAGTACAATAACTGACAGTAGCTGTAAATGTTTTTGACATATTAGCTTTCCTGCCCATTGGTGACCAGTTTTAAAAAAAAACCATCACACAAAAGAATGAGTGTAGTATCTTTCTGCACACACCAGATAAGTGGCAACCAACAGTCCCTCGCATTTGTTTCTAACACCGTTTTTGTCTGCTGTACTTATTATTTTGGTCTAATAATATTGATATTGTGTAATCTGATAAAACATTAATGTGAAAAATTTTAGTTTCTGTGTGTTTTAAATTGAATGTTTTGCAAAGTCCCCGTAAATGTAATTTTTAAAATACTGTAAACAACTGTAGAGACATCTTTTAAAGGTTAGATAAATAGTAAAAATCTGAAAGGATACTACACTCCTGTTGCTTTATAAAATAACTTTTCAGTCCACTTTAAAACCTAAAATTGAGATTCTAGAGGATGCACTAGGAGTGTGGCTTATGGAATAACAGAATGAAATCTCACCTGGTCAACTTAAATGTCATGAATGTTTCTTGGCCCTATATCAAAGTGCGCCCAAATCAAGGAACATGTATGTCTGAACTTAATTTTAAATAATGTATTTTTATGATTCCCTTTTTGACACTTTAAAATTTGCTGATTTAAAACTGACTCCAATCTGACAAGATAAGACAGTCTGTCTGTCTTCTGCCTCTGTCATCTCAACACACACACACACACACACACACACATGAATGAAGATATAAACTATATGTTAACAGTGAGTAGAAAAATGTGTTTTCTTTTTGTGAATATTATTTCATTTTTTCTGAATAAACATGTTATTAAATTTTTAAAAAGTAACAGTTTAAAAACAGCTTTGTGTAAATCTCTAAAGAAAACCTTTTTCTATGTCTATGACAGGTCTATTATAAATTTGTTTTCTGGTTGTTTTAAAGTGTTTTCTTTATATATTAATATAATCAATTTAAAAATAATGCACGTATACTGGGAAAGAAAATCATTTATAAATCCCATACATAGTGGTGAAAATGAAGGAAATAGTATGTATAAATAATGAAATATTCGACAATATTCCAGGTTTAACAACTATGATATAACTTGACTTTTCAAATTTGTGCCAGCCTTGACAAACAACCTTACACGTTTAAAGTTGTTTGGTTTCCTATACCTGGAAGGGCTTGATAATGCTTTAATTACAGTATTTACAGAATTTCATGTTTAAAATGCATTATGAGGAAATGACTAGTAAATGGAAAGGAAAAGAAAATTAACGTTCACTGAAATACAAGATATAATGCAAAACACTGGAATTTCCATTACTACAGAGGAAAGGGCGAGATGATATTTACAGCATGATCTCGTTTTTCAGATACTGTGCTAAGTGTTTTTGACATGTGTTAGTGTAACTTAAATATCATAACAACCTTTTGTTTATAAGCATCGTTTCACCCTTTTCCAATGAGAAAATGAGGTTTGAATAGATTTGGTATCAAATAAACCAAGGATTTCTTTGTACCAGTAGGAGGGGAATTAAGTTTTTAACCTACCACCATCTACCTCCAGAATAGCTTCCCTGTCGGTGGTTCACAGTGTGGTACCCAGACTAGCAGCGTCTGCATCACCTGGGAAATTTTGCCAGTGCATGTTCTTGGCCCAACCGTAGATAAGCTGAATAAGAAACTCTTAGCAATCTCTATTTCAACCAGCTTACTAGGTGATTCTGAGACACACTCTAGCTTGAGAAACACTAAGTTACACCATTCCTTGGGTTACTGCTTTGATTGGAGAAGAACTAAAACAGATGTTTTGGGGATCATTTAAAATCTGCAGATCTGGCTTTTTGTTTGCCTCATCCTCTTGCTTTAAATTCACAAGACTAATTGGGGCACCTGGGTGGCTCAGTTGGTTGAGCGTCCAGCTTCAGCTCAGGTCATGATCTCACGGTTTGTGAGTTTGAGCCCCTCGTTGGGCTCTGTGCGGACAGCTCAGAGCCTGGAGCCTGTTTCGGATTCTGTGTCTCCCTCTCTCTCTGCTCCTCCCCCACTTGTGCTCTCTCTCTCTAAAAAATAAATAAACATTAAAAATTTTTTAAAAAAATTCATACGACTCAGGAGGACTGTGAAGAAAATTTTGAATGTAATATGTAAAGTATAACAATAGCAAAATTAACTGTTTCTGAGGAAATGAATGTTATTTTTTATTCTGTAAGTTGCTTTTGTGTTCATCTAATTCTGAAGTAGACAAAGCTCTTTAATTTTTGAATACCTAAAATTTTAATCTTAACCCCTAAAATTTTACTTTTTAAAAAGTAGCACAAGAAAGAGGGTGGGAAAAAAAAGAAGAATAGATCTAGAGCTAATAGTACTTTATCTTTTCTGCATCTTTCTGGGCCCATAAAAATTATTCATTAGAAATATTATTTTATTGTATATTTATCTTATGGCTTCTCTTGTTTCTTGTTAAATCTGTTAGAATGAACACACCTATTTTGGATGATAAGCATGTTCTCCTTTCAGTTGATGAGTTTTTTCCTGTTGCCGTTGTTTACTTGTAAAGTTGTATGCTCCTTCTGTGTACAAATTCAAATGTACAGCATGACCACCAAGAATGAATTTCCTTGGAAGTCCGGGTCTTCCCAGAAAACAGAAAATATGTGTTGGGGAGATTTCCTCCTGTTCTGTTGATTGTCCATCCTTGATGTAGTCCACTATGCAGGAATTAAGAGTAAGGTGCCGGCCTCCAAGCATCAAAATGGATGTTGAAGACTTTATGAAGACAAAGATATCAGCCTTTTTCATTGGTCTCATGCTTAATCTGTATCTGAAATTTCAGTTACATATTTACTCATACTTTTAAAACAAATTTTATGATTCCTTTTAAATATATTATCTAGAATGATTAATAAGAAATTATGCTCTAATTAGTTTTTTCTCAAATATTTGCTTGAGATCCTAGTATTGAATTCTTCTCTTGTTCTTATGAAATGTATCCTTTACTATGTGCAGAACCATATGTAGACCAAGATATGCTTTTGAGTTCTACTCTCATTAAAACTTAAAATAATTTGAATAATTTATGCCTGTATTCCCATTATCTGCCTACTTTAAAAAATATTCTTGGTTGTGGTTATTCTCATTCAGTTTTTCCTCTGGATGGATTTAGAATCACTGGCCTTCATTTTGAGTTGAAATAAACCTATGTATTAACGCAGGAAATAAAAATATATTTCTTCTCCCCCTCCAAAAATGGGTGTGAGTCTACAATTATTCAAATTTTATATTTGTTTCTTCTTGTGATTTAGTAACTGCCTTCACTGAGGCTTCAAATTTTACTTATTAAACTTATGCTTTACTATTTTATGACTTAGATGGTTCTTAAAAATTCATAAAGGCAATCGGTTTTCCATTATATTTCGTAATTCCTAATTGTGAATACATAGGAGTATTTGTATATTTATTTTATGAATGTCATCTTGCTAAACAGGTTTATTATTTCTTGGTAATTGTACTATTTTCTTCTTTGAGGAAACAATATAGCAAAATATCTATATACTTAAGAGACATGCTTTCTAATAAAATTCCAACGTAAAAAATTCCACAGGACACTGAAGTTCTTTGTCATCCTGTAACCTAGTTGAAGAACTTTATACTCGATAATTAAAAGAACTGTATGCTTATGTGCATAATGTTCTATACTCTTAAGGACCAGACATAAATCAGAACTAGTGCAAAAAATATAGCTTTAAAGGCTGCATTAAACCAATGTCTGTAAATTAGGACACTAATTGTACAAACTCTCATTTCTGGGTTAATCCCATTAAAACTCCAGACCATGTCTTTTGGGTACAAAAAAATTACATAGTAATGAATCCAAAACCAATTGTATATGGGGACATTTCCTATTTTCTTTTTTCTGAAATTTGTTAATAAGCCAGAATTTACTTAATATTAGCATTTGATTCTCAACTCACATTTAGTAAATAGCACAATTATTTTAGATGGAAATGAGCTAATTCATTGCCTTAAATTAAGAATTGTTTTCCTCTTTTCCTGATTCTACAACCTTTGTAATAGAGGTACCAATTATTTTGCACTGCTACTATGGAAACAATAGTAGGTATGTCTAATTAAAATAAAATTTACCCATTTGTTATAATGTGGACAGAGCACAGATCCTGAAAATATAATACTTTACTGGGTCTCTTTCTTCATCTGTAAAATGGCATAATAATAATAGAAAATGAACTGGAAAATATGAAAGTGTGCCATAAAGGTTTATTCATTAATACACAAATGCTAACTATTTTTATTACTCAATTTGTTTATTCTCTGTAAAAATATTAAAGCCACCAATTACTGAGTTACATATTATTCATTTCCAGCTGGAAATTACCAAACAATACTTAATAAATGTCCCAATGTACCTGGAGCTATTCAATTTACAGAATCATTTGTTCCTCCTATGTATACACTTAAATTTAATGAAAATTCATAATCTAGAACTTAGTTGAGGTTTTTAAAGATATGCAGAAATTTAGTAGGAAATGTTTTCTAAGTCAGCATGAGATGTCTTTAGATGTGAAATTAAATTTGTTTGGGATTTTTAAGCCATACCTGGTTTAAACAATTAATTATAGGAACTTGTTAATAAATTATGGATCCTTATGACTCATTTATGATGGATTACAAAATGTTCTATTTTTGAAAAAGTGGTTTTTCTTTAATTATTTTAAGTATCACATTATACCCATAGAAAACAACATAGGAATGATTATTAAATCCTACCTAGGATAGGAAAAATAAAGCTTAATCCATAAATTTAGAAGTTTCTACATGATAGGAGGACATTCCAGAAATAAAGCCAATTCAGTGAAAATCAGAAAAATAAATTTTCGTTCACCAAATTGCTACACTGAATTCACTGTAATTGCTTTACTGAATTGACACTTTTTTTTGGTTTGGCTGACAGAAAAATGGTAGTTATTAACAAAAGGAATGTATGAATTTAGTAAGAACTATAACAAAGGAAATTTGAATTCCCTTTGAACATTATTAATTTGAATATGTAGCATATACAGTCATCAAGTTAAATGCTAGCCTTTTACACAAACACACACACATGCAAGTATATACTTTGCTGGTTTTACATCATGAAGAATCAAAAGGAACTATTAATTCTATTTATAGCCTTTTCATTAAACAATTATGACTCATAGGTTATAATCCAAAAGCAAATTTCGTTTGTTTCTGCCCTTAAAATTCATTTCTGATATTGGTAATAATCTGTTTCTTTTCTTTTTCCTTTTTTATTTTTAAGTTTATTTATTTATTTTGAGAGAGAGAGAGACAGAGAGAGAGCAAGAATCCCAAGAAGGCTCTGCACCAACAGAACATGGTGCCTGATGGGGGGCCTGAACTCACGAACCATGAAATCATGACCTGAGCTGAAACCAAGTGTTGGTCGCTCAACCGAATGAGCCACCAGGTGGTCTGTTTCTTAATTAGGTGTTAGTTGCATATGTGTATTACATTTGTGATGCTTGAGCAAACTATATATTTGTGATAGGAGCTTTTTTTCTTTGCATACATTTGACTTCAATAAAAAGGTTTGTAAAAATGTCCTTGTTTATATCTGAATCAAACTGATTTAAAGTAAATATCCTCGCCTTCATTTGGGTACCTTAATTAGGGACAAGCCCAGGAAGGTGGCTTTTCCTTTTCTAATGCTTCCATTTGTTCACCATGTGTTACTAACTAAAAAGCAATTTATAGATCATTTTTTGCCATCTATCCATGGTCAAGTGAAGCAAGGAGATCAATAGTACTCAGCTTTCTCCAGAGAAATAGAACCCAAAGGATATGCATACATAGAGAGAGAAATATTTTAAAGAATTGGCTCACACTATTTTGAGGATTAGCAAGTCTGAAAACATCAGGAGAGGCCAACCAGTAGAGACCCAGGGAAGAATTGTTATTGTAATTAGAGTCTGAAGTCAGTCTGGAGGCAGTATTCCCTGTTTGGGGAATCTCAATGTTTTTCTTTTAAGGCCTTTGATTGGATAAGACCCACCACATTATGGAAGGTAATCTGCTTTATTCAAACTTTACCAATTTAAATGTTAAAAGCTCATCTAAAAAAATTAAACATTAAAACTTCACCTAAAAAATACCTTCACAGGACATCAAAACTGGTGTTTAGGCAATACCATGACTTAGTCAAATTGACACATAAAATTAACTATCACGGTGATCATGAAGTTCTTACTTTACTTCACTTTTTAAAATCTGTGGAGCATGTTTTTAAATATGACTCTTTCTCTTTGTGCTTGCCCAGATTCCTACATTCTCTACCAGGATAATGCACTTCCCAGGATTTGTGTAATGTGCTCCTTTTTTGTTGGCCAGCCTCCCTCAAACCCTGTTTTGACTTGTTGTTGCTGTGTAATTGGTTTAAATGCACCCTGTTCTCTATTTAGCTATCTTTGCCCTTTCAGAGTTATTGTAGTCAAGATTTTAAATGGTTCCAGTGTGGCTCTCTCTCCCAGTTGGTTGTATTTCATCCAAAGGGAGTAAAGGCAGAGGGGTATAAAGGTTGATCCCAACACAGCTTTCTCTACACTGGATGGCAGAGAGCAAACATTTAACTGCAGAAGACACTTATTAAACCCTTTACATTGTATCTGTGAAACATGTTCTTCTAAAGCCTAGGATGAGGGGTGCCTGGTGGCTCAGGCCGTTAAGCATCTGACTTCAGCTCAGGCCATGATCTCATGGTTAGTGGGTTCAAGCCCCATGCTGGGCTCTGTGCTCAAGCCTGGAGCCTGCTTTGGATTTTGTGTCTACCTCTTTCTCTGCTCCTTCCCACTCACACTCTGTCTCTCTCTCTCAAAAATAAAATAAACATGAATATTATTTTTAAATAAAGCTTTGAATGATATCTCATCCCTCCATCTTGGCTAAGAGAGAGTAGGACTTAACAGCCCAGTTGTCCACAAAGAATCCTTTTAAAAATCTATTTGGAATGCCTGAATGGCTCAGTTAGTTAAGTGTATGACTCTTGGTTTCGGCCCAAGTCATGATCTTGCAGTTTTGTGAGTTCAAGCCCCCCCCCCTCCCGCCCCCATCAGGCTGTGTGCTGGCAGTGTGGAACCTGCTTAGGATTCTCTCTCTGCCCCTCCCCCACTCTCTCTGTCTCTCTCAAAATAAATAAATAAACTTAAAAAAAGTCTTCTGCTCATCTATCATAAATCAAATCTTTGAAAAAGTATATGTGGATTAAGGAGTTTAAGAGCCATGTAACCTTTTTTTTTTCCTTTCAATAACTACATTCTTTTAGGGTAGTCTGACAAGTAATAATGTTGGGATCTAATAATTATTGCCTTATTTTCCTGGCCAAAACATTCCTTAAGAGTCCATTGAAATAGTTTATAAATTAAATTGTTTATTGCGTAAGATTGTTGAATTGATTTATGATAGCAAATCCAGCCCTCATTGATATCTTTCTGAGGAGCAGTGTTTCACATACACATACATACCTATATTTAGTCCATAAATTGATGAGGCAGGAAAAAAATCTTAGTATGTTTTGTTAAAATTCATCTTAGAAATCATGTCATGTCTCTCTTCCATTATCCGGGAATACTAGTCATAATGCTTTTTTCTTTGACAGGTGCACCATCAGAATGTTAGGGAGGATTGTATGGAGGAAAAAGTACATTCTGTGTCACAATTCTGTTGCTATAGAAGTCTACAAAGAGTCACAGGTAGACTAAAGCAAAAATGGGAAAGGCAAGAACAAAACAGTAATATCTATCCAGTCACGTGTGCCATACACAGAAGATATAATAAAGTCAATTGCAGTTACTAGTAGTTGAGTCAAAAAAAGACGAGCTAATATCAAAAGTATCGCAGAGAATCGGAATGTATTGTGGCTAGTGGAAGAATAAGTGTGAAGGTAATGAGAAGTTCAGGAGATGATATTGAGAGATACAGGAAGACAAAAGTCAGTTACCAACTGCAGGGCCTGAAAATGAGGAGTAGGACCTCAAGTGAAGGTTTGGGATTTTCAAGGACAGAATGTCATCCCAAAGGAAAGGTTTTTAAATGGTGGATTGGGGGTGGGGGGGAGAAGAACTCTAGTGCAAAGAATATTGGAGTTCTGTGCTGCATCTCAAGAGTTTTATTTTTTTATTTTTTTATTTTTTTTCAATATATGAAGTTTATTGTCAAATTGGTTTCCATACAACACCCAGTGCTCATCCCAAAAGGTGCCCTCCTCAATACCCATCACCCACCCTCCCCTCCCTCCCACCCTCCATCAACCCTCAGTTTGTTCTCAGTTTTTAAGAGTCTCTTATGCTTTGGCTCTCTCCCGCTCTAACCTCCTTTTTTTTTCCCTTCCCCTCCCCCATGGGTTTCTGTTAAGTTTCTCAGGATCCACATAAGAGTGAAACCATATGGTATCTGTCTTTCTCTTTATGGCTTATTTCACTTAGCATAACACTCTCCAGTTCCATCCATGTTGCTACAAAGGGCCATATTTCATTCTTTCTCATTGCCACGTAGTACTCCATTGTGTATATAAACCACAATTTCTTTATCCATTCATCAGTTGATGGACATGTAGGCTCTTTCCATAATTTGGCTATTGTTGAGAGTGCTGCTATAAACATTGGGGTACAAGTGCCCCTATGCATCAGTACTCCTGTATCCCTTGGGTAAATTCCTAGCAGTGCTACTGCTGGGTCAAGGGTAGGTCTATTTTTAATTTTTTGAGGAACCTCCACACTGTTTTCCAGAGTGGCTGCACCAATTTGCATTCCCACCAACAGTGCAAGAGGGTTCCCATTTCTCCACATCCTCGCCAGCATTTATAGTCTCCTGATTTGTTCATTTTAGCCACTCTGACTGGCGTGAGGTGATATCTGAGTGTGGTTTTGATTTGTAATTTCCTGATGAGGAGCGACGTTGAGCATCTTTTCATGTGCCTGTTGGCCATCCGGATGTCTTCTTTAAAGAAGTGTCTATTCATGTTTTCTGCCCATTTCTTCACTGGGTTATTTGTTTTTTGGGTGTGGAGTTTGGTGAGCTCTTTATAGATTTTGGATACTAGCCCTTGTCCGATATGTCATTTGCAAATATCTTTTCCCATTCCGTTGGTTGCCTTTTAGTTTTGTTGGCTTGTTTGTTTCCTTTGCTGTGCAGAAGCTTTTTATCTTCATAAGGTCCCAGTAGTTCATTTTTGCTTTTAATTCCCTTGCCTTTGGGGATGTGTCAAGTAAGAAATTGCTGTGGCTGAGGTCAGAGAGGTCTTTTCCTGCTTTCTCTTCTAGGGTTTTGATGGTTTCCTGTCTCACATTCAGGTCCTTTATCCATTTTGAGTTTATTTTTGTGGATGGTGTGAGAAAGTGGTCTAGTTTCCACCTTCTGCATGTTGCTGTCCAGTTCTCCCAGCACCATTTGTTAAAGAGACTGTCTTTTTTCCATTGGATGTTCTTTCCTGCTTTGTCAAAGATGAGTTGGCCATACGTTTGTGGATCTAGTTCTGGGGTTTCTATTCTATTCCATTGGTCTATGTGTCTGTTTTTGTGCCAATACCATATGTCTTGATGATTACAGCTTTGTAGTAGATTTTAAAGCATCTTATCCATAAAGTAAGTGTTTAGTTATAGTTACAAGGAAAAATGTGTTTTGTTTACTTGTTCTCACAAGTTAGCAAGTGCCTAAAGAATAAAACCAGTGTCTAAGTTCAAAGCAGCCTACCAGTAAAAGGAAGTGAATTTAGTTCATCATTGGGCTAGTGATTCAGCTTCCCAGGATAATGATCATTATATTTCTAGATCTTTATTATATTAATTGACATTCCTTTTGGTCCAGGTGACAGAAACATAACATAGACCAACTGAAAAAAAATAATGCAAACCAGACCAACCAAGGTTTTGCCTGAATCTGGGATCTAAAAGCTATTAAGCTATTGCCAGATCTTCCTTCCTGTCTGTCCTCCGCTCTATTTCTTTTCATAAGTTGGCTTCTCTCTCTGCATTTGGCCTCATTCCACATGAGATGGAAGATGTATTCAGTTGATATGAGGGAAAAAAAAGAAAGAAAATATAAAAACCTACTCCTGCAAAAACACCAGTAATGAAAGAAGAAGAATGTCCACTAAACATAATTGTAGGCCAATACTGGGCCTATGGTTAGCAAGCATGTTTAGAGTCAACCATTTCCAAGGAAGTGGCAAGAATAAGGGTTGAATCTAGACTTGAGGACCTACTAGGTCTATAACTTAGACAAGTTAATAAAATTCACTCCGATTTAGTTCCTTTGTTTATAAAGTGAGCATAGAGGTACTTTGAAAACTTGTTAGTATTAATGGAATAAAGTATACCAAGTGCCATGCACTCTCTGGCATATAGTAGTGGCTCAATAAACAATAGTAATGATTGCTACCTTTAACAGTATCCCCAAGCCACACCAAAAGTGTTAATGATCATAATGGTATTTACTCTGATCTCTCAACCAATATTGCAGATAATAGAACCACAGCGCACTGAGAATATAATGGGTCTTTGCGAGCTCATGCCCATTTTATGCCCTTGTTGACCATTCCTTTTAATAATGCAAATACCAACAATGATACACAAGCCCCTTCCTGCCACCACTGTACTATTGACTCTGCTCATTGTAGCCAGTATTGACATTTCAAAGTAGATTTCTCCCAACCTATTATGATTCTCATAGACTCTGAAAGGAAGTCTTTCCTGTCTGTTCACAGCTTATTCTCTTTCTTGCAACTTGAAAAATGTTTCAGAAACAGAGACAGAGTTGAGAAACTCCCACTTATGTCAGAATCAGGAATTTTCCTCTTCACTAATAATCAGTACCCTGAACTAAGATGTATGACTCTTGCCTTTTATTCCTGAGTGTGTTCTCAGAGTATATTACCATTTTTAGAAAATGGTGTGACCACTTCATTTGTGACTCTTAAGACCAGTTTCTCAAAGTATAATACCTTGTCACTGTTGTTCCCAAAGAGGCAAGAAAGTCCATGTGCCAATAGGCCCCTGTTGACCAGCTACAATAACAAGTCTTGGATGTGGATGTTCAAATCATATAACAGGGGCCCATTGCTAACAGAGAACAAGATAGAGGCACACAGAACAGTACTTGACTTCAGGCTCCCTGTATCCTAATATAATGTAGTTTACAAACTGCAAAGTCAAGAATACACAACACTCTATATTGTAGTTTAAGGACTTTGTCCAATCAGTCAGGGTCTTGGCAGTAAACAGCACATCAAAGACTTTAACAAAAGAATCCAGTGAAAGGACAATTTATGGAGATGAATCATGGGTGAGGGAGACAACCAAATGATAGCCCCATAGCAAAGATATGCTCAGATCAGTGGAAAGAAGGGAAAATAAAATATCTATAGTTAAAAATGAGGATGGGTCAGCACAGTCCACCCTTTTATCAGATTGCATTCTCATCATTTTCTTCAGATAAAAAGCTACCATATGCAGCACAAAGGAAGTACAAACTCCTTTTTTATTGAAGTATAATTAACATACAGTCTCATATTAGTTTCAAGTGTACAGTATAATGACTCAACAATTCTATACATTTCTCAGTGCTCATCACAATAAGTGTACTCTTAATTCCCTTTATCTATTTCACCCACCCCCCCACCCAGCTCCCCTCTGGCCACCACCAGTTAGTTCTCTGTTTCTAAGAGTTTGTTTTTCTGTTTGTCTCCTTTCTCTTTTGTTTGCTTGTTTGCTTTGCTTCCCAAATTCCACACATGAGTGAAATCATATGGTATTTGTCTTTCTCTGACTTATTTCACTTAGCATTATATCCTCTAGCTCCATCCATGTCATTGCAAATGACAAGATTTTTTTTATAGCTGTGTAATATTCTAGTGTGTGTGTGTGTGTGTGTGTGTGTGTGTGTGCGCGCGCCACATATTCTTTATCCATTCATCTATTAACAGACACTTGCTTTGGCTATTGTAAATAATGCTGCAGTAGACATAAGGGTGTATATATCTTTTTGAATTAGTGTTTTGTGAATACACAGACTCTTAAATTCCACTTTGTCATTGTCCTCCAAATGGCTTGCCTTCCACTGCTACTTCATCTGATGCCACCACTTATGATTATTTAAAATGTTTGTTGCCACTACCTGGCATCTATTGCCATTGTCAAGATTGTTCATTTAATCATCCAATTTACATACAACAAAATGAAGGATCCCATTCTGAGGGTTTGATTCTTATGTCCAACTCTGTTACCAGTTATTTTCTCTATCAGAATTTTATCAGAAAACAGATTTCACCTTTAAAAGTTCAATCAAAAAGAGTATAATGAAAGGATAATTTACAGATAGGTAGAGAGGGCTATAGGGACCAGTGAGGAATGATAAAGTTCTGAGATGAGCAAATTCATGAAACTGTAGGACCAGTATGCTTGAGTGGGCAAGGAGAAGAAACAGTGTTTCAGAGCTAATAAGAGCAGGAGCTGTCCCAAAGACTAAGTCTTATGTAGATGAGCACAACCACCAACAAAACTGTGGCCTAGTAGAAAATGAACAAGGAAGACAAATACCCAGCATCTTTCTTTTCCTGCTTTCTAATGTTCTGTCAATGCATGTCACTGACCAAAACCAAACAGAAGGCAGAAGTCAAGAGAGCCTGAATGTTGCCTTTTATCAAATTTGTGTTCACAGGATGCAGAGGAGGGCAGAAAAGAATGGAAAATCTGTCAAAATTGTCACACAAAAAAACTAACACTGTCATTGACTTGAGTCTCATCTAAGTTAAAAGTAAATGATGTCTTCAAACTGGAATTGAAAATGGTTATAAAAGTTTGAAATAGAAAAATCATATCACATAAGTAGATATCATACTTGTGTTCCAAAGGAACCCCGGTGCGATTTTTTGTTTGTTTGTTTTCTTTCCTCTTAAGTATCTATCTAGTTGCCTGATTTCCAGTGCTCCTATCTCGCTGAGACTCCAGGATGAAAAACAAAATGAGTAAAATATGATTATTTATTTGGCCATTAGACGCACATTTCACAAGTTCCTATTGTGTAATTGACACAAAACTGTATTTTGGAATTATTTGATAGAAGATATTTGGTATTCCTCTTAGGACAAAGAGAAGGGAATACAATGTTGAAGGAGAGGAAAAGTTGTGATGGAATTGGGAAGGCTTTTATCCAAAAATCAGTCAAAACATTCAAAAGTGCATGAGGGAAAAGTCCCATTTGTTTTCAGAATGACAAATCTATACTGCTTCAGTAATGGCTACAAAAGTCAGATGCTTGCTTTGCTCCAGCAGGGAAACATATCCATCATGAGGCTTAATATGCTTGTGTGTACTTTCTCGAAAGCTTTGCTAACGCCTGCTGATTTACCTGCAATACATTTTCCAGAAACTGTTGAGTAAAATGACAACATATATATTTAGTTTCACACTTCAGTCTGTCCAATTAGCAGTGTTTGTGGTAGCAGCTGTGAGCCCAGGAGAGGATTTAATTTTAAGTACAGCAGTCTAGTTAACAAAAAGAAAAAAAAAAAAAAAAAGGAGCTGAGCCATGAATTTACCAAGTGTTAGTTTCCAATTGTTTGTTTATGAGAAATAGCTCTTTATTACTATTATTGAAAAATTGCCTTAAAACTAGCTCTTAAAATTTTATAAAGTAGAGGTCTGAGGCAGCCTGCTATGGTAACTACCATAACAGGTAATGTGATAATTATCAGGATACTTTGGGCAAACTCCCTACTCTCACTTAACCTTGGTTCACTTGTCTGAACAATACAAATCCTTCTATGCTAATTTTCAGTGATTATGAAATAAGATTAAAGATCTTTGAAAACAGTAAAGTCATATACAACACTGAAACATGAAGAAAAATAAAAGAAAGAAGATTTGACTCTTATACAAAGAGCTCCAACCTGGTAGATTTTCTCTTTTTCACTTAATATTTAAGAAATAAGTAAATACTAACTGCTATTCTGGGAATATATCTAAAGGCAAAAGATGGTACCAAAGACACTAATATTAGAAGGTATGAATTAATTTAGAGTACCAAAGGAGTTTGTGAAGTCTAGTCTTGGAAATATTTATAAGGTGACCAGAAAATCATCTAATCTGAATAATATTGATCAAAGACAGAAAATTTTTCATACAATTTTTGCTACCCATGACAGAGATATATAATAAGAATAAGCTAAGTAATAGTAAATTAAAATTGTCTCTATAGATTGTGGTTTTTTAAAAAAGGATGAATGTTAAATATCATTATTATCTCCTTTAAAATCAATCTCAGGTTCCAGTTAGGGAAAAGGCAAAAACAAAATATTTGAAAGAAAATGAGTTTTAAAGTATCAAAAACTAACTGAAATTAATTTATAAATATATGATAAAAGAGTTATGATAGGATGTACTTTTGTTACTGAATAAAAAAAAAATTAATGAATTAAGCCTACAAATATAGAAGCAAGAGACAAAGTAACAGATGAACCAAAGGAAAAAGAAGAAAGGAATTAATAATGAAGTAGGCAGAAAGGAAACCGGCTGAAAGGAAAGGGCTGAAGACACATAGTACTGAAGCCATTCAGTTAGGATTGCAAGATAAAATATAGGATGCCCAGTTAAATTTGAATTTCAGATAAGCAACGATTTTTTTTAGGTATAAGTATATGCCAGTTACTGGATGGGTATACTTATACTAAAATGTATCTATTGGTGCTTTATCTGAAAGTATATCTAAAGTTATTTATGTAAGATTCAATTTTAACTGGGGTCCTATATTTTTATTTCCTTAATCTACCAACTCTACATGCAGTACATATACAAAATAGGGTTTATCAGGTAAAATTAAGATGTAGAGAAGTGGTAGAGAGCACACAATACTCTGAAGTTGCAATTATCCACAGCTGAAGCCAGGCATAGGTGATCTGCATTCACCATATCCAGCATTACAGTAAAAAGGGTCCTACCCGTAAATATTCTACTTATATATACCAAGGTTGTAGGTAGAGGGGTTGTGTTGGTTTGCAGCCATGGGAGTTTCCAGGGTAAAATCTGCAGCTACCCCTGGAGATGGAGAGCAAGAAGAGACTGAAGAAACAGCCCACTGCAGATTGGTAGGCGACAGGTTTAATAAGCAAGGGAATTTACATACAAGGCTTGTGTGGGACAGCTGCAAGTTTATGAGCTCTTCCAAGTTCATGTGGTTGTTGGCAGAATTATTTCCTTGCAGCTGTAGAATGCATGCAAGCTTGTTTCTTCAAAGCCAGCAAGAGAGAGAGAGAGAGAGAGAGAGAGAGAGAGAGAGAGAGAAATCTGTTTCAAGTCTTCAAGTCTCTGACCCTCTTTTAAAGGACTTACCTGTTAATACCAGGCCTACCCGATAACCCCCCCCCCTTTTGATTAACTTAGAGTCAATTGATTAAGAACCTTAATTACATACGTTGAAACCCATTTGCCTTCCCCATAAAGTGTAACCTAATCATGGAATTGACATTAATCACATTCACCTGCTTTGTACTGTAATGCCCGAAGTTCCGAAACCTCCCACAAAAGTCCACCAGAGTCCTGAGTCAAAGCCAAGCGGCAAGGGTCGTTTATTGCAGGTTCGAACCTGGTCCTCTGCGCACTCGTCGCCCGTGACGCAAGAGGCCTCGATCAGGGTTGGTACAGCGTTTTTATAGACAGAGACAAATAGCACAGGGGAGGTTTCAAATTATGAGGGGTCTGATTGGTTGATTTTAAAGTAAGGACATTTGTTGTTCTCTGATTGGGCGTCCTTTGTCTGTCCTTTGGCAGGAAGGCTTTGTCTGTTACTTGTGGAGGGAGGAAAAAGGGGGAAGGGGGAAGGGGGTAGGGTAGGTGAGGAATGTGCTAAGCAAGCAAGTTTACAGAAGCGAGAAATGCAGGTTAGTTTATGTACAATTACTCATTCCATTACCTATCAGACTACATTTAGGAAGGTTTACAACCCATTCTACTACACAGCGGGTTACATTCAGGAAAGGCCTCACAATGCTCATAGCAAACAGCAAGCAAAACAGACTTCTCAGCAATTGTATTTCTTATTAAAGATCCATAATAAGCAGAAAAGAGAACCTAGCTTTAAACTAAGGCAGGGCTGTCATTTGGATTGTTCCTTTCAGTACACAACTCAAGAAGATTACACAGGGTGTGTAACATGGAGCAGTCGGAGTATGGGGAGGGAGAGGGCATGGGAATTTTAAGTGTCATCTTAGTAGTCTGCTTACCACATTTTGGGGAGCTGCAATGAGAACATAGGAGGGAAATGTTGGATGGTGCTCTCTTCAATATAGGAATGAATTTTTTTCTTCCTAGTTTTATTTATTGTGTAGTAACTATAGCCTTGTCCACTTGAATAACTTGACGGGAATTCTTGAAAAGTGGAAACGGTTCTAGTAGGATTCAGTTTCTCATTCAGTGCTCATCTGTACCCCTCAATACTGGAAGCATCATTCCTGTAATCCTTGTAATAGTAAGTTCAGAAAGGCAAAATCAGACAGTGGGTAGCAGAATTGGAAAAATCTCCTTGAAAACATTTTAAATCCTTGCTAAAGATTCAATATTTGTCATTTATAACTTACTTTAATTTTTTTAAACATTTATTCATTTTTGAGAGACAGAGATAGACAGAGCATGAGTAGGGGAGGAGCAGAGAGGGAGGGAGACACAGAATCCGAAGCAGGCTCCAGGCTCTGAGTTGTGGCTTGAAGTGGGGCTCAAACTCACTGACCACGAGATCATGTCATTTATAATTTAAAGAATCAGGAATTTCCTTTCAGTTTATATGAAACAATGGTATGAAATTTGAGCCAAGACTGGAGTGCATTATCAAAATTGTCACAGTCATTCAACAAACCAAAGGAAGGTCTACACTTTGGGTAGAGTTTAAACTCATAGAGGATTATTCTCTAACAACTGCTGGTGGGATTTAGGAGCTCCACATGCATGCCAAGTTCTAATTATATAACTGACTCTTCATGTACTATTGCACATTACAAATTCCTATACTCCTATGGTGAATAATTGTCTAACATGGCCAAAAGAGAGCAAGGTTAATGAAATTGACCTTAAGAATGACAAAGTTCCAATAGCACAGGAAGCTAAATTTAGTCTTTACAGAAAAACTGCTAATCATTATGAATATTTACTTTTGATAAATAATCTTTCCAACTTGATAGGAATTCTTAGTTTCCATGGTGATGTTTCTCAATTAAGACACATGAAAACTTGCCTCAGAACCACTAATTATTCTTTTTTGATACCCATGATCACTCTTGTTTTCACAGCGGTGTGTGTGTGTTGTGTGCATGCACACACATGCAATAATTTCACTGAATCATCCTGTACTTCTCTGTCTGAAACACTGAAAATGCTGTGATCACACACTTTTCCACAAGTGACTGATGATCTAATTCTAGAACCCTAGTCAAGTGTAGGGTAGTGATATTGCATTGCATAAGCCTCCCCAAACCCCAGAATACATATTTAATTAGGAAAGAGTAAGTTCTCCGTCAAGTTTGGCACTTCCTCAGAATGCTCATCACAGAAATTTGGCATAACAGACAAGTTGTGGTCCCCAGCAGTTCAGCAAATGGTTGGGTCTGGGGCAGAGCTAGTGACAAACCCAATAAATGAAACAGTAATGGAGAATCAAGCTAAATAGTATTCTATGTCCAGGTGGGCAGAATCTGCAATGCCTGACACTATAAATAACATAACCTCAGTGCTTGGTGTTCAGGGATTTAGCAGGGCTGTAATCCCCAGAGTGAAATTGGCCAGAGCCAAAGCAACTCCCAATTATAAAATAAGAAGAAATAACCGTGTAATTTACTAGGACGGGAATTCAAATTAGAGATCAGAGCGAAAACTATACCCTGTGGACAAAAACACTAATCATTAAAAAAAAAAACCAAAACACCCATGTTAAATATTTACACGGAAATGATTTTATTCCATCTACATAAGAAACTTTAATTGTTGTAGACAGTTTGAGCTCCCAGTGGCCCTTAATCTCATGCTCCTCTCCATTGTGTGTGAACTGGACATAGTGACTTGCTTCTAACAAGTAGAATATGGCAAAAGGATGGGATGTCAATTCAAAATCAGACTACAAAACACTGTGACTTTTATCTTGCTTGTAGTTTTTCTCTGGCTCTTCTAACATACTTGCTCCGAGGAAGCAAGTTGCCATGTTTTGAGCTGCCCTAGCAGAGGCTATGCAGCAAGGAACCAAGAGTGGATTCCAGCCAATAGCCTTAGGAGCTGAGCCCCCCAGTCCCACAAACTTTGAGAGAAATCATCCTGTCAAGAATCATGTGAATGAGCTTGGAACATTTGAGCATTCAATTGACACAATGGCCTCAACTCTTATCTTTTTTGCAGTCTTGTAAGAAGCCCTACAGCAGAGGACCCAGTTACGCCATGCCCAGATTCCTGACCCACAGAAACTGTGAGGTAAAGAAAATGTGTGTTGTTTTAAACTGCTAAGCTTTGAGGTGATTTGTTATGTAGCAATGGATAATTTATAAATACATGAGTTTAAGAAGTCAGTGAAATTGAGCTGTTATACTCATGTTTACGGTTTATTATAACAAAAGGATATAGATTAAAATTGGCAATAGGAAAAAGCATATAGGACAGGGTCAGTAAAAATCAGGTGTGGAGCTTCTATCTGTTGACTCCCGGTGGAGTTGTGTGGGCAGTGCTTATTTCTCCCATCAGTGATATGTGACAACAAGCAGAGTATTGTCAACTATGAAAGCTCACCCAGTCCTTGGTGTCGAGAATTTTTCCTGGGGCATAGTCACGTAGACATGGCAGACTGCCTGTGTGACTGACTTTAGCCTCCAGCCTCTCCAGAGGTCAAGGTAATACTGCATGACCTAAGGCTTATACCCTAAATCACATTGATAAGGTAGATTATTGGTATGGCCCACGGCCCCCAGGTTAACAAAGACACTTCTCAGGCAGGACATTGCTAGGGCTTAGAGGTTACCTGCCAAGAGCCAGGAGCAAAGGCCAAACTTCTCTTTGGAGGAGGTTAATCCTTTAGCACACAAAGTATTACCTATAGTCTTTATTCTTATTTTGGGCTCCAAATGTGTTCTACTTCTCAGTCTGTAGACTTGTGTTAATTTGCATAATTCATTGCAACCAACCCAGATTTTCACAGATCAAAGTTATTAATGGCCTTTATGCCAGTTTTCAATGTTTTGCTCTTGACAATAAATCCACTCTTTATCACCCCGCTGTGTGATATCAGAGTCAGACCCTGTAAATATTTCTCTTTTGCCAGATGGCATGATGTTAAACTTGGTCAGTAGGGGATGCTGGAGGGACACTACAGGGGAAGGGGCTTCTCTTTTTAATCCCAGCGTGCTCCCCTGTCCTTACTGCTCCAGTACTAGTCAACATGCAGGTCACCCAGTGCTGTTTACCTCCTGGTGAGTTTCGTGGAGTTCAGAGCAATCCTGGCAGCAGCCTTCTCAGAAAATTCCACTAGCACCATGGCCAGTTTCCCAGGAAGTTTAGCACCAACCCCACAGTAGGATTCCCAGCAAGTTCCACCAGCACCACATCTGGCTTGAAGGTGCCCTAGGGGGCAGCTTGCCAGCAAGTTTCCGCAGGACCCCAGAAAGCAGCTTCCTATTCTGTGAATACTCCAGTGGGCAGTTTCCTGCTTGCCAGCCTCAGCCTGTGGCTCCTCTGCCTCTCTGCTATCCAGTAGGCCAGAGCCACCCTCCCATGATCTGGATCTCAGTCTTGAGGATGGGGGTGACCTCTTCTAAAATTTTTTCTTCCTTGAGTATTCTGCATCAGCCCCAGGGTAGTGTCTGCCTCCTATATCTGCTTTTCCTATATTTTTTAGAATTATCGTTAATACTTAGTAGTTAATCCTCTGTTGATGGGTTAATAATCCTTTATATGAAATTTCCTGCCCAAATTAATCTGTGGTTTCTGTTTCTTCACCGGGCTTCAACTGATATGGCCTTCAATATAAAAAGATATAAAAATAATTTCCTGTGGTGTGTTTTCCCATGCTTTAAAAAAAATCTGAGATTTTTTTTATATTTCTTAACAAATTTGCTGAAAACTTATGAACTTATGCTAAAATTCCCCCTCAAGCTCTTATAAATTTAAAGGGAAAAGAAGATGTAAAAATTCAATCTGATAAAAAGAAGGAGACCAGGGAAAACCTTCTATTTTCCCTGTGAGGACAGCAATGATACAATACATATTAATGTACTTCCTATGAAAAGACAATTTTAAAGAAATTAGCCATTATGCCCCCTTGCTGCAATAATCTTCACCAGGAAGATGTTGAAAGCAAGAATAAGATTAATTTTAAATTTCAAGGAAAACAACCTAAATTTGAGGTGGGCCTTAATATCTAAATTCATTATTCTGCATGCTACCTCAGCACTCATTTTTTTTCTAAGTTTATTAGGGCTGTGATATAGTATCTGGCTTCTAGTAGTTACTCAGCAAATCTTTGTGATTCATGCCTATAAATTTCGATTTAACCAATTGTCTATTGGTTAATTCAGTAACTGACATCTGAACTAAATATACAAGGAATCTGCTTTGTCATGATTTTGACAATTTATCCAGGCATGATTAGGATGAGAAACAGAAGACACAGGGTAGCATAGAGCAGTATTTCCTGACAGTTGTGTCCTGGAAATCTGTGCCACCCGTATTTCCCATCCTCTGTCTCTTCCCCTGCTGTTAAATGCTGGCTAATGAGGTGCCTGGGTGGCTCAGTTCGTTTAGTGTCTGACTTCAGTTCAGGTCACAATCTCACATTTGTGGGTTTGAGCCCCGCATAAGGCTCTATGCTGACAGCTCAGAGCCTGGAGCCTGCTTCAGATTCTGTGTCTCCCTCTCTCTGCCCCTCCCCCGCTTATTCTCTGTCTCTCTCTGTCTCTCAAAAATGAATAAACATTAAAAACAATGTTGTTAAATAAAAAAATTAAATGCTGGTTGGACAAAAAGTGTCCCAGAATCAATACCTGTAGAATCAATGAGAAGATCCATTCAACACCTGCTATGGTTCTAAGTGTTCACCTGTTCTCCAATCTCATTCTCATTCTAGTGAGCAGATATTATTTTTACCATTTTACAGATGATAATGAGGCTCACTGAGCTTACATGACTTGCTCAAAATCAGACTCTTAATTAATAGCTCGGAACTGATGACATCTTTTCTGACTCAAAATCTAATACTCTTTTACATTATGCTGCACTGACTATTTAAACTACAGAAATCGGAATCCAAAAAGTTGTTTTCTAAGTTTGTCCAGTGCATCCTGTAACCTAGTAAAGAAATACTGTCTATAATGTTCCTAACTGGTAGCCTCTGCTTAAACTTTCTAGGGATAAATAAGAAGACCATTCATTCACAAGTTTAATTTAGATATTCTTCAAATTATCAGAAAGTGCTTATGTATATGGGTCAATAATCTTTCTTCTTATTGACTTCCACCCATTGGTTATAAGTGCCATCTACAGAATGCCCTCTAGAGGTTGTAACTGCTCTCTGCCTCCTGTCAGAGGAGTGTGATCTCTCATACACGTTGTTAATCTGAAGAAAGGGCTAATATTGTATGTCTAGCATGTCTCTCTCTCCACTTTATTTAATTAGAGCCCAACTCAGAACAGATTCCTCATGTTCTCAATATTTGATACTAGTTATTACTGCTGCTGGAATGTGTACAAGCCTTCTGTCTGTTCATTGCTTATCTGGAAATACTACACATTTATATATTCTGGTATGTACTTCAATGAGCATTGATGATAAATATTGATTTAGTGGAAACTCCTATCCTAAACTCTTTTATCCAGATTCATGAAAATTAGCCTCCCTCTACCTGGTTATGCTTCTAGGAAGCCCTGAGAGGGTCTTAGATCAAGAGAAGTCAAAATGGAACTTTGGCATAAAATCAATGGTAGGAAAAATAGTGATATGGACAAGGAAGAATAGTCATTGTGGGACCCAGAGAGAGAGACAGAGAGAGAGAGACAGAGAGAGAGAGAGAGCACTATTCAAGAGAAATCTAATCATGGTGCCAAGATGGGACAACACTCTAATTCTGGAATTAGAGAACAGGGGCCAGATTGTGGAAACCACAATCCAGGTTGTTACTGAACCCTTGAGAGTCAAGCAAATGTCATTCTCAATGAATCAGATTGCCCACTATAAAGCTAGAGAATAAAGATACAACCCAGTACTGATAGACTGGGGGAGGGAAGAAATAGTCCAATGCTCTATTCAAATGTTTTGAATTAAAATGAGAAGCTCTTGTTATAGGAAAACAAAACAATACAAAACAAAACTTCAGTATTGGGAAGAGGTTGTTTCTTCTAAGAAGAGAAAAAGATGGCATCTCCTAAGCAAAATAATGGAGAAGTAGCATGTTTGTCAAACCTGCATATTTCCTTTATCAAGTATTCAAAGACAAAACACAAGATATCACTCATCCTAAGGATTTACTTAGTGAAAAAATAGCTTTCTACTCAAATTAGGAAACAACTTCAGTGAAGTTACTGCAAAAGATAGAGAAAACTGTCATGTTAGAATATCAATACAGTGTTTTTGAGTCTGTAAGTGAAAAAGGGCATCTTCTGGACTAAGAGTACCACATGACAACATGCCAGTCTTATACTTTAAGAGTTGTTTTGAAGTGAGATCATAGATATTCCAACAGCCTATAAACTTTGAAATGAAGTCAGTGCAAGTTGATTCTGGGCAAAGGTTATCAAGTTAATTTGGAGTCCAGTTTCCACAACCAGGAGTGAGATATGGTTTCCTATTTGGTGGGAGGATACTCATAAAAATGGGAAGGAAGGTGGTTTCAGCAATAAATGTCAGAAACCAACTGCCAAGGGGTTACCTGAATCTTTACCTCTTCAACTCAAGTCTATCCTTCTACAAGGGATAGATAAGTTAGAAAATATATGATTAGGGATCCCTTACCCTTTTGTACCTAAATGCATCACAATCAGGATTCTAAAAAACCATGACACTAAGGATGTTTCCACCAAATGCCCCCCTTTTTTTCCCATGGCTAAAGTTTGTTTCCATTTCCCTGTCTCCTTTTTTACCATAATAATTACAAGGAAATCTGCAGGATTCCTTAGCTTTCTCCTAGATTCAAACCCAAACTCTTAAGAAAGTACTGAGGTCAGTGTCCATGCTCTTTCTCCTTTGGAGCTCAAACTCAGCATGAGTGTCTTTCCTTATTTCAGTTACTCTTTTCTACTTTATCCTTTGAGCTCCTGTTCTCACAACAACTGGCTGCCAGAGGGAAAATGCTGTCTCCCATCATCTTCTTACTTACGCCCTCAAAATAATCACAAACATACGTTCATTCTAGAGCTTTACTGATGATCACCGCGCTGACATGGATTGGGGAAATCAAAGGACACAAATGAAGCAGTGACAAAGTTTGGAGAATTTTATGAGACCAATCATTCAGAATCCCTGAACTCTGGTATTTATTCCTTTCTGAGATGGTACCTGGAAGCCCTTATGGAATTGCTCCATAAGCTTTTACTCTTTAAAACCAGGGCTTGGGGCACCTGGGTGGCTCAGTCGGTTAAGCGTCCGACTTTGGCTCAGGTCATGATCTCACGGTCTGTGAGTTCGAGCCCCATGTTGGGCTCTGTGCTGACAGCTCAGAGCCTGGAGCCTGCTTCAGATTCTGTGTCTCCTCTTCTCTCTGCCCCTCCCATGCTCATGCTCTATCTCTCTCTGTCTCTCAATAATAAATAAATGTAAAAAAAACCCAAAAAACAAAAACAAAAAAACCACAGGGCTCAAATTTTGCCACTCACCATCTTTCATCCCCTATCTTTCCCTCTTTGCCCTCTTCCTTATTGTCCATCTATGGCCGCTTTTCTTATTCCATATATTTTCCAGAAAGGGGTTGTCCACTCCCACAATCGTCCTATAGCCAAATGATTTCCAATTTTAAATCTTCAGCCTAGATATGTCTTCTCAGCTACATTGTCCAGGTACCTCTACCGTGATAGCCTGTGGCTTGTTCTCTTGGCCAGGCCAAGTTTGTTCTGATCCTTCACATTACTGTTCCCTCTCTCTGAATATCTGAGTGGTACTACGTTCAACTAAAGACAAAAACATGGTGTCACTCCTGACTTCTTTTTTGGTAATAGTGCTCCTGCCTCCACCCCCAACTTCTCTAGAGTTTAGTTCATTTACCATCTCCTCCCCATTTCCACTGCCATTGTTTGAGTTCAAGCCATCATCATTTCTTGTCTAAATTAATTATGGTAATTAATTTCTCTGATTCAAGTCTCTCCTCCATAATTCATTTTTCACCCACTAAACAGATGGATCTTTCTTAAACCACATCTGATATTGCCAATAACCCACCAAAAATATTCTCTATTGGCTTCTATTTGCATTTAAGATAAAATCCAAACTCTTCAGCATGCTTCATGATTGGTAAATTGTGTATATTGTTTTGTCCTTGTTTCTCCTTAATTCCTGCCTATGATGGTTAATTTTATGTGTCAGTTTAACTAGGCCACTAGATGCCCAATGTTTGGTTAAACATTATTATTCTGGATGTTTCTCTGATGGTGTTTCAAGATGAGATTAGCATTTGAATCAGTGAACTGATAAAGCCAGTTACCTTTTCCAATGTGGGTGTGCCTGCTGGTTCTATTTCTCTGGAGAACCTAGGACACTGCCTTTTATCAAACTTTAAACTTCAGCTAAACTATTTCCAGTTTCCCAAAAATATCTTATTCTCACACATTTATGAGCTTGAATATGCTTTCCTTGCTGTTCATGACATCCTTTGAAATATGAACACACACACGTACACACACACACACACACACACACACACACACACAGACACCCCTCCTTAATTGGCTAACATTCTACTTAGTATCTTCACACTCCACTCTCCTGAAAAAATACACCTCAGTTTGTGCTTTATTTTCCTCTAAAGATTTTCACTTTATTCCAAATTTTTCATATTTTCAGACTAAGTATCAGGTTGAGTATCAAATGATTTATGCTTTACTTAACAATATGATAATGGTGATGAGGATAATAATGATAACAGCATTCTGTCATTTACTGAGTGCTTACTAAATATGTATGAAGCTCTCTGCTAAGTACTCTTTATGCATTATCTATTTTCATCTGCCCAAGCAATTTGAAAATTATTATCCCCATTTTTTGGATGTGGAAACCAAGAATTAAAAAGTTTAAATATCTTGGGGCACCTGGGTGGCGCAGTCGGTTAAGCATCCGACTTCAGCCAGGTCATGATCTCGCGGTCCGTGAGTTTGAGCCCCGCGTCAGGCTCTGGGCTGATGGCTCGGAGCCTGGAGCCTGTTTCCGATTCTGTGTCTCCCTCTCTCTCTGCCCCTCTCCCGTTCATGCTCTCTCTCTGTCCCAAAAATAAAAATAAACGTTGAAAAAAAAAAGTTTAAATATCTTGCTCCAATTTATGCAACCGATCAATGGTAAGGATGGACCTGAAGTATAGGTCTAGTCTCATCTGTTTATGCTCTGAACCATTTTATATACTGTCACTTTCCTATACGGCACTAAAGTGGCCATTCTTAAGTGGCTTGTCATGTATATGGTAGTTTTTAGCTATCTTTATACATATGTTCTGTTGAAATTATAATATAAATATGGAAACCATAATAAAATTAATAAAAAGCAAATTTGTAGTCCAATTTATAGGTTTATGTCCAGGGTCATAGGGTGCTTTTGGCAGGCATATGATAGATCTGTTATCAATTCAACGTAAGTCCTGTATAACATCTACTGAAAGGTGAGGGAGAAAATTGAATCTAATTCTCCTGGAATCCTGTTTCCTGTATTGTTTCCAGTGAGTTTCTGTCAATGAAAAGCATCTGAGGAAGACTTAGAAGGATAAAGAGGGAGAAACAAATCATTATTCTCAGGTGGCATCTGCAGTTTCCCTCAGTTTCCAGGGATTTTTCTGGGAATCCTCCACTTTTATGCTGCAAGAAGCTAACATTCTCAATGGTAGCATTTTGATCTCTGCTTCTTCAACCCTTTCAAACATTTCACAAATCTGTACTTCTGTATTTTAAATTACTCTCTCCATTCAAAATAGTTAGCATGGCATCTGTATTCCTAACTAAACCCTGATTAATATATTTTTGTATCAATAACTTATGCCCTATTTCATACTTTACACTATTTTTGAAAGGAAATATTTGATAAAACTATGCAAAGGTGTACTCTAATGGTTTGTCTTCAAATGATTTGTTTATAAAAGGAAAGCATGTCCAACCGAGTATCCAATTCTAAAGTCAAGGGTTGTTAAAAGCATCTTTTAAGTGGACTACCCCAATTATCTTCAGGGTCTGAAACACCAAGATGATAGGTTACATCCTAAGGAAACCGCAGCATACTAGTTTGTATATTTAGTGCTTTATAAGTAGGTAGAACATTCTGTGGAATAAATGTGATTCCTATCCCCAAACAGCTCCAGATAAAGAAGTGAGATAAATGGGGCTCAGTATGGAAGCTGTTTGCATAGCTTCAAAATCCTTTCTTTGCCACCCATCTATCTTGTACATTTCCTTTTTAAAAAAAATTTTTTTTAATGTTTATTATTTTGAGACAGAGAGAGACAGAGTGTGAGTGGGTGAAGGGTAGAGAGAGACACAGAATCCAAAGCAGATTCCAGACTCTGAGCTGTCAGCACAGAGCCCTATTCAGGGCTCAAATCCATGAACTGTGAGATCATGACCTGAATGAAGTTGGTCATGACTGAGCCAACTGAGACACCCCATCTTGTGCATATTTCTGTTATACTTACCATACTTAATTTATTTGCTTACCTGCCTATGTTTCCTATTCATTAATAATATACTTTAAAGGTAGAGGTCTTATATTCTCCATCTTTCTGCAGCCAGCTCTACCCAGTATCTGGTATACAGTAAGTGTTTGCTAACTTGAACTAACTCAAGTTTCTGAAAGTCAAAAGTACACGCAGAGTGGCAGAAGGGATCCAGATTCTACTTAGACTTCTGATCTGCCTCACAGGCTCCTGGGAATCTTATAATAATCTAAGAATTCTGGAAAACCATATGGCATAACATGGAACTTTCTAAAGCAGCCTTAGAGATTTCAAACTTTCCTGAGCATCCTAATAGGAGTTTCCCTGGAGTACCTTATTTGAAGATATTCAATATGTTCCATACATAAAAATGGAAAGGAACTTAATAAATCAATTGTCCTAACTCATTTTGTAGATACAGTGCCTTCTGAGTGGCTGAAGTGTTATAAGAATCATGAAACAATAAGAGATTTGCTATTTAATCTTTTATATTTATCCTTAGGTAAAAAATTTATTGTAAGACTTGGAAAGATATTATGTCTTTTTTGAACTACAAGCAGTTAGCTCAATAATTAATTAGTCAGAAGACTATTCAAGGTGCTTAAAACCCCAGAGTACAGTAAGTTTACTGAGTTGTTGGTACATGCAATAAAACATGAGAGTTCATTATCATAGATAATGTACTGCCTAGTGGAAAAATATATAAAAGTACTAGAAAATGAAGCCTATTATATTTCTCTATAGGCATGAGAACACTTATTATAAAGTACAGAGATTTGCAAAGTCTCCTACTATGTCAGGTTAATTAATTCACAGTTCTGGAGGCATTTTCAGATGATAAGGAATCCTAACAGCTTGGAGACAGTATGAGGAGTAAAAATAGACTAGAAATCAAGAGTCCTGAATATTAGTCTCAGTTTCACTGTCTACTGACCTTTTGGTGTCAGGATGGACATGATATCTTTTTTTTTCTTCCTAATTTTATTGAAGTATAGTTGACATACAATATTATATTAGTTTCATGTGTACAACATAGTGATTCAACATTTATATACATTGCAAAGCGATCGTCATAATAAGTCTAGCCATTATCTGTCACCTTACAAAGTTGTTACATGTTATTAACTGTATTCCCTATGTTGTACATTGTATCCTTATGTCTTATTTATTCTACCACTGAAAGGTTGTACCTTTTTATACCCTTCCCCTATTTTGCCCATCCCTCCAGTCCCTCCCCTCTGGCAACCACCAGATTGTTCCCTATATCTATGAGTCTATTTCTTTTTTTGTTTGTTGTGCTTTTTTTAGATTCCACGTATAAGTGAAATCACATGGTATTTGTCTTTCTCTGCTGGATTTATTTCACTTAGCATAATTCCCTCTAGGTCTATCCATATTGACCCAAATGGCAATATTTCATTCTTTTTTTTTCTTTTTTTTACAATCTTGAGTTCTTTTATTTATTTATTTATTTGTTTGTTTATTTATTTATTTATTTATTTTTACACATATACCATGAATTCATAGGGAATGGGTTCCAGCAGCTCAGGCTCCTTTCCACTGGTTCTCACAAAGTATGCTTCTCTGGGTGGTGCAGGCTGGTTCTTCAGCTGAACCCATGTACCTTTCTCTTTGGCTTCCTTCTTTTTCTGATCATTTTCCTTCACATACTTCAGGAAGCTGTTTTGGCTCTTTGAGTGCTTAATATGCTCAATACATACATTAATTCTCTTGGTAAGAATCTTGCCCTTAACTTGTTTGTTTACAACAATGCCAACAACATACTGGGAAACATTGTAGACTCTTCCAGATTTGCCATAGTAACATTTGTGAGGCATTCCTTTTTGAGCAGTGCTCATTCCCTTGATGTCCACAATATCACCTTTCTTGTAGATTCGCATGTATGTGGCCAAAGGAACAGCTCCATGTGTTCTAAAAGGCCTAGGGAACATACAGCAGGTACCTCTTCTCTTTCCCTTTGTGTTGGTCATTTTGGTAAATTACTGGAAGATGGCAGTTCCACCCATTCTTTTTTATGACTAAGTGATACTTTATTGTATATATATTTATACTATATATATGTATATATATGAGTGTGTGTATATACATACATATATATACACACATACATATGAAGATGTGATATATATGTGTGTATATGTGTATATATGTGTGTGTATATATGTATGTATACATATACATAGTATATATAGTATAGTATAGTATGTATACTATAGTATATATACTATGTATATGTATATAGTATATAGTATACTATGTATATAGTATATAGTATAGTATATGCTATGTATACACTATGTATATGTATACATACATGTGTGTGTATACACACATATATATACATAGTATAAATATCTTCATATATATGTGTGTATATATATACATATATACAGGACATCTTCTTTACCCATTCATCTATTGATGGACACTTCAGTTGTTTCCATATCTTGGCAATTGTAAATAATATTACAATGAAAATAGAGGTGCATATATCTTTTTGAATTAGTGTTTTCATTTTATTTGTATAAACACCCATAAATGGGATTGCTGGATCATATGGTAGTTCTATTTTTAATGTGTCAAGGAAACCTCCATACTATTTTCCATAGTGGCTGCACTATTTTGTATTCTCACTAACAATGCTTGAGGTTTTCCTTTCCTCCACATCCTTACCATTACTTGTTATTTCTTGACTTTTTGATAATAGTTACTGTGATAGGTAAGAGGTGATATCTCTTTGTGGTTTTGATTTGAATCTCCCTGGTGATGAGTGATGTTGAGAATCTTTTCATGTGTCTGTTGGCCATCTGGGTGTCTTCTTTGGAGAAATGTCAATTCAGGTCTTCTGCCCATTTTTAAATTGGATTTTGTTTTAATATCGAGTTACGTAAGCTCTTTATATATTTTGGCTATTAGCCCATTATCAGGTGTATCATTTGCAAATATTTTATCCCTTTCGGTAGGTTGTCTCTTTGTTTTGTTGAAGATTTCTTGCTATGCAAAAGCTTTTCAGTTTGATGTACTCCCATTTGTTTATTTTTCTTTTGTTTTCCTTGCCTAAGAAGACGTATCAAAAAAAAAAAAAATACTGCTCAGACCAATGTCTAAGAACTTAGTGCCAAAATTTCTTTGTAGTATTTTTATGGTTTCTGATCTTATATTTAAGTATTTAATCCATTTTTAGTATACATGGTAAAAGAGACTGATCTAGTTTCATTCTTTTGCATGTAGTTGTTCAGTTTTTCCAACACCATTTCTTGAAGATACTGTCTTTCCCCATGGTATTTTCTTGCTTCCTTTGTCAAAGATTAATAAAAGCATGGGTTTATTTCTGGGCCCTCTATTTTGTTCCATTGTTCTCTGTGTCTGTTTTTGTACCAGTACCATACTGTTTTGATTACTACATCTTAGTAATATAGTTTGAAATCAGGAAATATGATACCTTCAGCTATGATCTTCTTCAGATTGCTTTGGCTATTCAAGATCTTGTTGGTTCCACACAAATTTTAGTAGTATTTGTTCTAGTTCTGTGAAAAATGCTATTGGTATTTTGATAGAGATTGCACTGAATCTGCTGATTGCTTTGGGTAGTATTAACATTTTAACAATGTTAATTCTTCCAATCCATGAACATGGCATATCTTTTCATTACTTGTGCCATCTTCAATTTCTTTCATTGATGTCTTATGGTTTCAGGCTACAGGTCTTTCATCCCCTTAATGAAATTTATTCCTAGATATTTTATTTTTTTTTTGATGCAATTGTGAACGATACTGTTTTCTTAGTTTCTCTTTCTGTTCATTATTAGTATATAGAAATGCCACAAATTTATGTATACTAATTTTGTATCCAACAACTTTACTGAATTCACTTACTAGTTCAAGTAATTTTTTGATGGACGATGAACATAGTGTCTTTGAGTGTCACAGAATCATCAGTAACATAGGGTGTTTGATCACTACTTGTCTACATTACAATGCTAATGTGAGGGTCCTATGAAAAACATGTGAAAGTTCTTTAAAAATTGTGAAATGTCAAAAAAATATAAAACACCAAAACAATAAAGCAGATTATCTTGTTAGACACATAATGAATGAAAAAGATAAGTTCTGTCATCTTTTAAGTAGCCCTTCTAGCAAATTATTTTAAGTGATGTTTAAAAATTATTAACAATCTCCTTTTGAAAAAAGTCTCCTTTTAGAAGTACTTCAGATTCAGGCACTTTTTTTTTGGATTTACAATTGTAAATTTACAAATTTACAATTTGAACGTATGTTTAATCTTTTGGCAATTAGAATATTACTTGGTCAGCAATGCAAGTTATCAGTAAGGTGATGAATTATTTAGTATGCAAAACAAGGAATAAATGTAAAATAGTGATTTTTGTTAGTGTACCTTTAAAAACTGATTGAAAGAATAAGTCAGAAATCATTTGAAAACGGAAACATCTTTGGATCTGTAACCATTTATTCAAGATATAAATTTTGACATGTGGCAATCATCAGAAGATTGAATTCTAAAGCCTTTGTTTTAGAAGGAAAAATATATTATTTGTGAGTCATTAATTGTATAAGATCTTTCTTGGTTTAGAGAAATCAAACTCACAAAATTAGCAAGATATAACAGCTACTAGGAAGTTAGCACACAGATGGTTATTTTCTTAAATTAAATATAATTTATATCTTAAACACCTTAATATTGAGAGAAAAAGTAGTTATTATTTGTATTGCACTAATACTCTGATTAACAATTGGGTAGCTTCTTTAAAGTTTGAGATACTTCAGTGTATTTAAATATAAGTTAAATTAACAAGATGACTGAAAATAGATACAAATAATAATGTAGTGTTGATGAAGTAATCCAACCTGTCATTTATCTTAAAACTATATGAACAGATATTCCTCAAAGACAAAATATTTCAAAGCAAAACACAATTACACAACAGTATAAAAATGTTTAAATAAATTAAATATTCCACATGTTGAAGTACTCTTTTGTCACTAGAAAAGGTTAGTATTGGAGTGCCTGGCTGGCACAGTCAGAAAAGCATGTGGCTCTTGATCTCAGAGTCATGGGTTCAAGCCCCACACTGGGTGTAAAGATTACTAAAAATAAATATATAAATAAATAAATAAATAAATAAATAGCTTAGTGTTAAAATTAATACTATTAATATATGTCTTAATTACAAAAGAGGCATAAATGATATGTTTGGGGAACCTAGAAGTTGCAAGCTGTCCCTCTACTTAAGAAAATCAGACAAGCTTCATAAAAGTGGACATATTGAAATTCATTCTTGAAATATGAATTTATGAGTCAAAGAAAAGAAAAGCAAGAGAATTGCAAACACAGAAAAATGTACACGTGCAAATCTCTGAAGCAAGAAGCAGCATAATATGTATGTGAAATGGTGAGCAGTTGGTTTGGTTGGAGACAGGGTGTATGGAAAGCACTGGGGGATAAATCAAAATAAGGCTTGAAATATGGATTAAAATTTGACTTTATTGTATGAAATTTGAACTTCACCTTCAAACAATGGGGCTGTATCTTGAGTTTTTTGAAATTACAAAGCATGTGCTAGTGTATTTTTGGATGATGTAGAAAACTATGGATGAAATTGACTGATGATGTGTCTTGTTTGATGATACAATTGCCTTAATCTAACATTTTGCTTATTTCTGTCTCTCATAATTAATTGCAAACTTGAAAATGCATCTTACCTTTTCTGAGATCCTTAGGCTTCAGCACAATTCTTAGAGTAGAGTTGATATTCAACAGATGATTGAATAATGGATCAATAGTAAATACAAGGATGACTCTGGTCCTCTGCCAGAGTTTGCTGGTTAGTTAATTAGTCCCTATGATGTGCCAGGAACTTTGAATGCAATAATGCAATATCATATAAGGCCTCAGAGATAAATATTATTTTTACTACTTTGCATATGATCAGACTGAAGATAAAAGCAGTTTGGTAAATTTTGTCTACATTTCACTGATTATAATTTGAAAAGAGAAAATTCTGCTTGACTACAAACTCATAAAACTGTATTTCTCAACTGTTTATCATTTTACATCAGTGGTAAGATAAATGAAATAACTACCAATTTTGTAGATGAAATAAGTTGGTGGGAACAAAGGAAAGAAAAGAGACAGCAACTAATAGAGTGGATTACGAATTCAGGATTTCAAATTATCTTCACAGGCTAGGAAGTTGAGCCCAAATCAACAGAATGAGAGTTAAACGGAACATATACATATACAGTTGACCTTTGACCAACACAGGTTTGAGCTTTATGGATCCATTCATGTGCAGATTTTTTATAGTGCAGTATTTAATGTATTTTTCTTCTTTATGGCTTCCTTAATAACATTTTCTTCACTCCAGCTTACTTTATTATAGGAATATAATATGTAATACAAATAACATACAAAATATGTGTTAATCAACTGTTTATGTGATCAGTAAGGCTCCCAGTCAAAAATAGGCTTTTAGTAGTTTGCGGGAAGTCAAAAACTATACACAGATTTTGTACTGACATGGAGGGTTGGTGCCACTAACCCCTATGTTGTTCAAGTATCAGCTATATATGCTGGCCTGTGGGTTCAACAGGCTATTTATACAAGCTCAATATTAAAAAAAAAAGTCTTCGCTAGAATGTGGGAATGTTTATCTGAGTTCTCCAATGCCTGCCAGAGTACCTAGCACTTAAGATGCTCAAGAAATGTTTGATGAATGCAAGTGAAGATGAAACTCATAACAAATGGTATAGAACTCACATAAAGATAACAAACATCATGTAAATGCCACTATGCCTCTGCAGTTGCTGAGATTATCAGGACCCCATACCCACTATCGACATTAGCATTTGAAATCAAATTTAATTATAGTTTCTGTCCCTGACTGAAAATTTTCCTTAAGCATTCCATTAGGTGGTAGTAAATCCAATTAGCTACTATATTTCACAATTCTTTCTGAGTATGACCTCTTTCTTAGAAATAAAATGTAGCAAGCAGTAGCTGAAGGAAATAGCATTTGGGTCTATCACTTGATACTCCTGTTAGTTATCAAATATTTGGCATTACAGTCCTGTAATTTAACCTTCAATGCCATCTCATGTCTTTATATTTATTAGCCAAGTAATTTCCATGTAGCTGGGTAAATCCTTCCTCTAAAAAAATTTTTATACAACCTTTTAATCTCTTATTTTTCCCTTTGTTAACATAAAACCCCTAAAAGGGACCCGTATTGAGAAGGAACTATATGTTAATTACTCAACCCTAAGAATGATTTAATGCTCTTACTTTTTCTTTCTTGACCCTTTTCTCTCAGAAACATATCTATGAATTCTATATAATAAAGTACCTTCGTTATTCTAATAACCATAGAGTGGTAGCTGGAGAATGATAGCATTTATTACCTATGGAATATGTGTTGGCCTGTGTAGCAATTTCTGCTCCTGTCTTTGAGCCTTCAATTACCTTATGTTGGCCCTGGATGAAGGATATGGTAGTGAGGTTATGAAGTCACAGGTTAAAGCCACCGCCTGGGATGGAAGCAGATATGGCCTTATGGACTAGCTTGGTCCGTTGAACAAGTGCCACATTTTTCTTTGTCTTACTTGAATTTTTATTGTATGCTGCCTTCCGATGTTTGTGGAATACACTTGTTTTCTAACACAACTTTTAGTCTGAACAAAACATGTGGCCATGATTTCCAATACTGAAAAAGTGGCGAATATCTTCCTCGCAGGGCAGTGTGTAGAATTTCACTGAATGGGCACTGAGACTATAAATAAAAAGGTTGACGAAAGATTCAGGTGAGCAACTGGGAAACAGTTCACATGATGGCGGGCAAGTAATGGCACTGTGTAGAACCTGTGTGTGCTTGTGTGCATTTGTCTTTACTTTGTTATTTACCTATAAAAGTATTTAGTTCCATGCTCTTCCCTGGCCCTCAACAGCACTCTCTCAAAAGATTGTGTATGTGTTGTAAGTAGGATGGTCATGACATGATTAGCATTTTAGAATTTAGGATTATATTCTTGCACAGGTGGCATAGGTGCCTACTATTCAAGTGTGTGGGTTAAGATGGTAAATATCACATACATTATTCTCAACAAAAATGTTAAAGTACTAAAATCCATGATTACCAGTGAGACCTGTAGTGATCATAATAATTTATGTAATACAAAGATTAAATTATAAAAATCAATGATCAACAGGTGGGTAGTGTTGGGTGTTTACGTCAACAGTTGCTCAGACATTTAAAACTATTCAAGGGAGGTAACCTAGAGATACACATAAACTGAGTATGCGATTATCCTGACAAAGATTAATATTTTTTGAAGTAAGTGCCAGTTTTTCCTATGAAAAAGGAAAGAGCAAATAGCATATTTGAGGAAATCAGAGGGAGTGAATGCTTCAGTGTTGATGAAGGAGTCATTTTTAAGTGCTCTCAGACATGATGAGACCCAGCATTGCCAGCTGCTAAGTCTATAAGCCAATGACTTTGTGTGCTCCTGAGGAAGAACAGGAAAGCTGAGAAAACCTAACTGCTGAACATCCCTTTCATGCTGCCTCAGCATCATCTGAGTACATTCTAAACGAAGAAAAACCATGATAACAGTGCATCTAATCAGGGGTTTATGGCTCAGCCCACCATCTAGATTCTGTCAGCTATACCATTATGCTAAGAGTCTTAGGTTTGGAGTATAAATAAATAAATAAATAAATAAATAAATAAATAATAAGATTTCAATTTTCTAAGAAAAACAAGACTGAGTAGCAAACTGAAACTAAGGTTTAGACAAAATATCCGCAAACCAGTTTAGCAATGTGTGAATGTGGCTAATCCTTTATTTCATTCCTATCACTGTGGTATGGTATCTATACTTCTCTGTAACTAGCCAGGGAGAGAAATTGGTCATAGTACTTGGTAACTAGCTGTAATATGTAGGTAGGATAGTAATGGCATTTGCTAGATTAAATCTTGCTCCTGTTCTCCCATATTCATATCAACTCATTGTCCCCTCTATTTCTGTGATGATAGAAAACTGTTTATTATGTCCTCACTGAACTTACATGAACACCAACAGTGACCATATTGATATCAAACTGTGACCAAGCACCACAACTACAGGCAAGAGACTCCCCAGTTTCTATCCTTCTTCTTCCTCACAAGGTGTAACAAAAGGGATCTAATCATTTATTTCTAAAGGTGACATTCCTGAAACTCAGTGTTCCTACATCTAGAATTTACATTATGATATTAACATTGTTAGAATAACCACAACTTTCACTTTTAAAAAAAATTAATATTTATAGGTATTAACCCTCCAGGGATTCTTGACTTGCTCACACACAAACACATAGAATGAAGACTGCAGAGGTTTCCATTTTGACATGTGTTATCACTAGAACTTTTGTTCTCTAAGTGCATGCTAGTGACATATCAAAAATGACAACTGAATGTTCTCAAAGTGTAAATAATTTTTATCACCTGTGCAAAGAGACTTCTTCCAGTGACAAGAACATAACTATCTAAACACAGAAATTCTAAAATGGTGAAATTAAATAAACAAATGTATGGACACGTTAAACAGAATAAGGTGACAAAGTAATCCTCTCAAACCCAAAATACCAATGAACATACTCAACACTCCCTATGCATCACGAGTAGCTGGACGGTATTAATGGCAATGAGAATGGAGAGATGGAAGGGACCCTGCGAAATTCCCAACACTCATCCCAAAAGGAGATCGTATACTACATGGGGTTCTGAGAACAACAGAATATTTAGAAAAAGTCCTTATAAACTCCAGGTGTGGAGTTGTAATGCCCGAAGTTCCGAAACCTCCCACAAAAGTCCACCAGAGTCCTGAGTCAAAGCCAAGCGGCAAGGGTCGTTTATTGCAGGTTCGAACCTGGTCCTCTGCGCACTCGTCGCCCGTGACGCAAGAGGCCTCGATCAGGGTTGGTACAGCGTTTTTATAGACAGAGACAAATAGCACAGGGGAGGTTTCAAATTATGAGGGGCCTGATTGGTTGATTTTAAAGTAAGGACATTTGTTGTTCTCTGATTGGGCGTCCTTTGTCTGTCCTTTGGCAGGAAGGCTTTGTCTGTTACTTGTGGAGGGAGGAAAAAGGGGGAAGGGGGAAGGGGGTAGGGTAGGTGAGGAATGTGCTAAGCAAGCAAGTTTACAGAAGCGAGAAATGCCGGTTAGTTTATGTACAATCACTCATTCCATTACATATCAGACTACATTTAGGAAGGTTTACAACCCATTCTACTACACAGCGGGTTACATTCAGGAAAGGCCTCACAATGCTCGTAGCAAACAGCAAGCAAAACAGACTTCTCAGCAATTGTATTTCTTATCAAAGATCCATAATAAGCAGAAAAGAGAACCTAGCTTTAAACTAAGGCAGGGCTGTCATTTGGATTGTTCCTTTCAGAGTAAACAAGAATGAGGAAGATCACTAAGGAGATTGTGGGGAAATCCAAACATTACCAAAGCAGTTTAGCTGTCAAAGATCCTAGAATTATCAAATATGTGTTTCAAAAAATAAAAATTCACCTTGAAATAAATGACATCCCAAGGATAATTAGCACACATCTGGAAATGTGGCCACAAAAAGTAATAAAAACAGTAACCCAAAAGTTAAAATAAACTAAAAGAATTTCAGATCTAAGTTTGAAAAACAGCCTAGGGGTGTCTTGGGGGGTTGAGCAGTTCAGCTTAGAACTTCGGCTGGGGTCATGGTCTCTAGGTTGGTGAGTTTGAGCCCTGGACAGACTCATTGCTGTCAGCACAGAGCCTACCAAGGATCCTCTGTCCCTCTCCTCTCTCTTCTCCTCCTCCCCCCAAAACTAAACAAAACATTAAAAAAATAGAAAGACAGTCAACATTGGAATTTGCACAGGTTCTAAGGCAATGTTCTCTCCTTTAAAAATTGTATTTCATTGTTGCTATACTTTCTGAAATAAGCCTCCTCCTTCCTGCCCCTCTCCATTACACCTGGCTTGTTTCCTAAGATCCACAACATTCCTCTTCTGCTCTATTTGAATTTTGCTTTCAGCAGATTTGTGTCAAGGACATAAAACTAGAATAAAACAATTAAGAGTTTTCATGTGAAAAACAGAAACACGTTAGAGGATAATGGAACCTGAGTCAATGCTGGTTTTATGAAAAAGAAACATTTTAAACAACCAAAGGACTTGGACTATGTGTTGGGTATTAAATGGTATTAAATGTTTTTTTTTAGTGATTAAGATATGATAAAGCACTATGGATTTTCAAAGTGTCTTTTTGTTGAGATTCATATTGAAGAACTAAAAGATGAAGTGCTTTGACATATCCTAGCAGAAGTAGGAAGCAGGAGGAATAGATAAAATGTGTATAAAAAATGTTGATAGCTTTTGAAGTTGGCTGACAGTCATGGTACTATTTATTTCAGTATGCTTTGAAATTTTCATAATGGAAAAGTTTAAAAAAGTAAAAAGAATTGTACATGAGTATGTAGCAACACAGTCTATTAAATTGTTCATGACTTTGCTAAAATAGTTTTTTTTATGAAGTATTTCTAGGTGGTTGAGTTCCTGTTTTCAATACTTTTGATATGCTCCACAATGAAACACTTTTTCATGTGTTAGTTTTTTTTTTTCCTTTAAATGTAAATGGAAAGTTGCATCATTTTAACAGTTAATACAATAATTCAACTTACAGGAAATATCTTTAAAGGTTTCATCAGGTAGGCATGGTAACCAGCACCAACACATTAAAGGAGAATGTTTTACATTATAAAGTATGAAAATTGAGAGCTCACAGGGGGAAACTTGCATAAAGGGGGAACAAAAGTCAGAAAGAATGGAAACTGCATCATACATGTAGTTACGTTGCTGGAAGTATAATCGAAGTAACATGAGTCTGCTTCTTGAAGTCACAGAGAGAAACTACACCAGGTGGAATTGTTGCACAAAGGAAACTTTATTGGCAGCAGCTAAGGAAATCACAGGGTATAACTTCCAAAGCCATGACTTCCCAAGCAAGAGTAAATGGGTTCCTTTTATTTAAGGTTAGGATGAATATTTATATAGGGGAGCCTAATCATCACATATAGAGTCAGGCAAAAGATGGTACATGCACCTTAAGGAAATATGCCTACACATACACTGTGTGTTATGTAAATGAGTCTTGTGCTCCTCCTTGGGCGGAGATTTTAGTATTGTAATGAGGTAAAATCATTCCACGGGTCACTCCATGGTCCATCTGTACTGATGTGAGGTGGTAGTTAAGTTCAAACTGGTCTGGGTGGTCCAGGCCACCAGGAATTCTTTGTCAAGGGAGTTGCTATTGCTTGAGAAGTAGTTTCGGTTTCCATCATGGATGCGATGCCCCTCGGGTCTTTTGCCTGAGTTAATAGATAAACTGGAAAGAGCTTAAGGAAAAATGTGTGACAAAGTTCATTGGGAACGAGCCGGTGAGGAGTAAAGGTCCGATCTTAGGGTCTAGCTACTGACAGAAAAAGTCCTTCGAACATTCATCTGGTTCTTTAGCAAAGCTTAGAAACTAACCAAATTCTAGGTAAGACCAGTTATCTTGTCAAAGCCAGTGAAGAGACTGAATTTTGAGACAAGGTTTATGAAGGAAGGTGAAAACGTGATCAAGTGGGTAGTCCTGCAACAACTCTCAGGATTACAGTCATATGTATGGAACATTTTGTGTGACTTTAAAAGACTTTAAATCCATCTTCCTCCACTACCCTTGACAATATAATACCTGAAAAGACATAACAATTTGCCACCACTCTAATCTATGTCCATTTTCCTAATGTTTTCTAAGCCCAATTTAAAGTTTCATATCAGAGGAGATGCCAGAAATTCAGTTCTTCCCCGATGACAAGCTCACCCCTCCTCTTCTCAGACCCTGAGGCTTTTTTGTTGGGTTTAATGGTGTTGGCCAGTCTTAGCTGAAGTCTGTTTACAGGAAAGGCACAAAATGCAGAGGAAAGAGAGTCCCAGGAACCCTCTTCTCTCTTGCCTTGGGCAAGAATAATTAACCCCTACACTGGTGGCCAGATAGCTTCTCTTCCCTTCCCTTTATCACTCCTCTTTTATCGTTCAGAGAGACACCTTTGAACCCCAGTTTTCCAATATCTCTAGTACAACTTTGTACTGAAATCTTGTGCTTTGTACAAAAATAATAAAAAGTAGTTTGTACAGAGTCCAAAAAAGAAGAAAATATAGAAAAAGAAATTAAACAGAGGTGCAGTAAAAATTATTCATACCATGGATATTATGAAACACATTTTCAGTTGAGAACAGGTAACATGTCACTAGGCAGGTTTAGTAAATCTACATGTATTATAACCCCTAGAATATAACTGAAAATGTTGAATTCCAATGGAATTCAAACACATAAACTCTTAGTTTCAATGTCACAAAGAGAGCAATATGTATGTATGTATGTATGTATGTATGTATGTATGTATGTATTGCATTGAGTCTTGTGCATTTTAATCTGAGGAAAATCCTCAAATTCTCTACTCTAAGTATATTGCCCTTACTTTGAAAACAAACAGTGAAGGAGAGCAGAATTTGTCACCCCAAAATATGCTTTTTTGGCATAAGGATTATTATAGGCTGATTATTTTTAAGAAAGAGCAGACACAGGAGAAGCCCTGAAAACTGAGTAGAAGTTACCCTTTTGTAAGAGAAATTTACATTTATTAATGGAAACCTCCATTTGTAAGTGTGTATCCCTCTCTGTACCAGGAAGAAGAGGAAGACTAAAGCTCAAGAAATCTTGTCAATGGAGAAGCAGCAACCTAAATCTGTATAACAACCCCAAATCCCTGGGCTTTTCCTGTTAACCTTCCATAACTGGCTCCCCACACCTCACCCCCACTCCAACATTTCCTTTTATCTTTAGTTGGAGATACTATTTAAGGTGATGGCTTGGGCCACTTGAGGGAGATACTTAGTTTTCCTGGGTATCTCCTATTTTTATAGTAGGTATACATGTTATTAAACTTCTGTTTGTTTTTCTCCTGTTAATCTGTTTTTTTACTATGGGAGGAATAGTTCTAAGCCAAGAGTCTAGAAAAGTAGAGGAAAAATTATTTTTCATCCCCTGCAACAGCAAAGCAGAAAGACTGGGATTAGGGATGAAAAGAGGAAGAAGTGTAATTTCCTAAATAGACGAATGGGAAAACAGACAATAATTTAGCAGTCAGAAAAATACATTATGCTCATTATAAAAATACAGTAGACCATTCATTGTAGGGTCAAATAACCCCCACTTCCTATGTAATTTTAAAGGCATTTTTGAATTGTAGCCCATTGACCTTCATAATAACACTGAGCTATCAAAGTGAAAGTAAATACTAAATTCATCTCACCAAATTAAAGATTTGGGTGGTGGGGTATAAGGGAATAGGGTTTTATGAAATGCCTAACTTCCCAATAAATTAATTTAGATGAAGATTATCTGAATATATAAAAAGAGTAAATATCAACTTCTTCCCCCTCCTCTCCACACACCTATTTGCACATTGACTCTAATAATCAACAACTGTGTGACATTAAGAAAACCCATCATCTCTCTGAGTCTCAGTTTACTTATTTATCAGGAGTATGCTTGTCCTCCTCTCCACCCAAGTTTTCTCAACAAGCTATACACTATGAAATACGTTTCTAATGTTATTTTAATATTTATCTTTTTGTCTTATTATTTTAAATATTTAAGAATATGTGAGACCCTTTTTCATCCTTAGAAAAATCCCTTACTCAACAGAATCTTCTCGATCATATGTTCAAATTTACTAGTAAACATAAACATACATATATATATTCTTTAAAATGTTGGGGGAAATTTTTTTATATCCTTCAAAAATCTAAGAATTAAACTGACATAAAACAGATTAACAGGAGAAAATCAAATTTAATTCCATATATACATATCTCTCCAAATATATATATATATAGATATATAGATATATATAGATATATATATATATATCTATATCTATCTATCTATCTATCTATCTATCTATCTATCTATCTATAGGAGAGAGACTGGGGCTTCACAAGGGAGGAAGGCTATTCACAGGGCAGCAAGAAGAGAAGATATTTGGTAATTAGATGTTTGCCCTGCCATACAGATGGGTCACTCAAATAAAATTTATATCTGGAACTAACTCTAATTCTGGGAGAGACTCCCAATTTAGACTCCTGTAGGTAGTTAAGGGAGAGGCAAAGGTTTCTCTTTGAGCTCACAAGTTCTTGATTGCCTTTAGCTCAAAATAGTCCACATACCAAAGCGGCACATTTTTGGGAGATTGCTCTGAATCCCTTTAAAAAAAAAAACAACACAGTATTATTTTATATCACATATAAGTATGTGGAAACCTAGATAACAAACTTTCAAAATAGCCAAAACAACATCCTTACTTTTTTCAAAACCTTTTCCCTTGGATAAAGGCAAACCATTTTAAACTCCCATCCCGCATTGGCACATCTCCACTTTCACACTTAACAGTGGCCACCAGGTGTTCTGTCAGTGTGGATGGGCAAAATCAGTGCTTCTGCAGAATTGGATAACCTGCTATAAACGTAAGGCAATACTTTATGTCTTTCATCTTGGCAGGTTGTTTTTACAACTTTGTAAGCTGAAAGATATGGACCTCTGCAGATAAATGCTGCTCGGAATGGAGCAGCTTCACTCCTTCACTTTTGATGCTAGCCAACCACGGTGGAAGATTCGGAGGAGTATTATCAATTCACAGCCACCGTGGGTGAGTGGATAGGGATTAGGGAGCATTCATTTTAGCCTGCTGTTATCTTTCCCTTGTCAGAACAGAACTCTGTAATGCTTGACTGCCTTTAAGTGCTAAATGTGACGGTAAGACCTGGTGATGATGACTACTTTAAGAGGATATAAATAATATCTAACGTTTGAATAGCACAATGTGATTTTAAAAGCATCTCCACATTCATTCTCCAATTTTGCCGTCATAACAATTTTACGAAATAGGGTAATAATCTTTTCTTCGTTTTTCTTTTAAGACAATGCAGAAATGATTCTCAGGGATTGCAAGTCACTTGACCAAGTAAACAATGTTTAAAAAATTTAAAGTGAGTTTCAACACCCTCCAAATGTGAAATCAATTAAGGCTCTGAATTTACTGGCCATGTGACCATGAACAAGTGATTGCGTGCCTCAGTTAAGTATTTGTCTTGCCTTTCAATTGGGAAAATATTATGTTCCACAGGGTGGTTATCAGTACAAAATGAGATAACATTTACCACATCTTCTCAAGTGTAATGTGTGATGTATGCTAGTCACTTGAGTTTCCTTCTTGTATTTCCATCTCCTTGTTTTTCACAACTATGTTTAAGCCTGCGAGCAGAGTTGGCTCCTGGTGTAATTTACTTGGCCAACCAAAAATCATGTGATGAAGTTAGAATCAAGTTAGATTAAGTGAATTGGTGCCCAAATCTTAGTGCTTTCTTTTATACCAGCTTGTTGTTTGTTTTACAACAACCTAGTGACTCCTTCTCATCTGTAAAATGGAGAAGATGATCTACTAATTCCTGAAGTTTTTCACCTCCAAAACTACCAGAGCAATTAAAGAATGTTACGTTAACAAGAGTGTTTTGCTCTTCAAACACTATGGTGAGATTACTGAATTAAGATTTAGAGAGTTACTTACTAGTCATGGAAAACAGGACAGGTAGTGACAGTGAAAACAACATCATTCGAATACTAAAGTGACAGCTCAAAGAAGACTTCAGGCCTCCAGTTGAATAGGACCTGTGTTGATCTGTCCCTCAAGCAGCCGTTTCCTTTCTACTAATATGTGTTTTATTACTAGAAAAAATAAAAGTTCAAACTTGGTAAAATTCTACTCCAGAATCTGGAAAGCAAAAATACTACCCATGAGTCAGGTGGACCTCTGTGGTTAAAAACATATTCTGGTTTTACCTCATGGTAACACACTTCATTTAAAGACAGAAATTGTGGGGTGCCTCAGTCAGGTTAGTGTTTCCAACTCTTGATTTCAGCTCAGGTCATGATCTCACAGTTCATGAGTTTGAGACCCCCGTCGGGTTCTGCGCTGATGGTGCAGAGCCTGCTTGAGAAAAAAAAAAAAAAAAATATATATATATATATATATATATATATACACACACACACATATATATATATACATATATATGTAAACATATATAAAACATGTTCATACTGTCACCTTTCTGCTAATCCTATGACAGTCTTTGTTATCAATACCCTTTAAAAATTTTTTTAGCCTCAGAACAAGTTTAAAAAGGGGGAAAAATCTATAGATGTATTCATTGTAGTTTTGAGTTTGTATGTTCCCAGTAAGAGGAATGAAATTTGAACATTATGTGCTAATTTCTTGGTCTTTATGGTACTGGCGCTGAATTACTTAGGTTCAAATTCCAGCTCTGCTCCTTTTTGGCATCGTGATTCTGTGCAAATTAATCTGTCCCAATTTCCTCCACTGTTAAATGGGGATGATGTTAGAACCTTACTGTATCAGCCAACACTGATAAAACAATAATGTGTAACAAACAACCGCAAAATCTCAATGGTGTACGATACAATAAACATTTATTTCATTCACATTTCTGTGGTCAGCTGGGAAAAAGGCTGATCAGATGAGACTGAGCTAGCGGCAGCTCATTTGGAATGTCTCTGTTCCACATACATATCACTCTCCTTCTGGAATCAGCAGACATGTTATTTCTTCCACATAATAGAAGCACAAGAGAGCATGTCCAAGCTTTTGGTCACATTTACCTGCGAACATTCACTAATTAAAGCCGGCCATAGGACCAAACTTCAAGCCAAAAAACAGAGAAAAAAGCTCCACTCATACAGGCAGAGTGTGAACAGTAAATACTTTTCAAGAAGAGCTTGGTTATAGAGAAAAATTAATTAGCTAATATATTAAAACACTTAGTACCTGGCACAGAAAAAGGACTCAGCAGTTAACTATTATTATTATTTTGATTATTTCTATTATTGTCTTTTCATGCTAAACTTGGTTGTTGTAATGAAAACATAAACAACAGTTATTTTCCTCAGGAAATACAAGGGATCTAAAAGACAATCTTTGATCTGGAAGGGTCAGAAGACAGATGATTAGTCTATACTTTTTCCAACCTAAGTTTGAAACTGCAGTTTCGATGACTGAGGAGAGACCAGATTAAAAAAAAAAAAAAGTGTAGAAATGAGAACATAGCCATAATTACTCATTTCAATAGTTGTCATACACTGAGCTGCTAGTTCACTTTCCTGATTGTAACAGCTTCATACTTGTTTTGGAATTCCACATGCTTTCATACGTGATGACTTTGGCATGCAAAAATCTCTATTAGTTGGTAAAGCAGGCATCATTGTTTGTAATTTACACACGAGGTAATTAAGATTCAGGCAGCTTTTACCTTGAGGAAGTTCTTAGGTTAATTAGCAACGGAGCTACTATTGTTACAACCCGGATGTTCTGCTTCTCAAACCGGTGAGCTTTCCATTAAATGCAGAACATCCTAGATCTGGCTTCATTGTAAAATAAAATCCATCCTAATGTCTTGCTGATTAACAAAGTTACCACACAATTTTCATCACTCTTCCTCACCAAGCTGTTCTAGATATATAATTACCAAGTGTTTACAAGTGTTGGCTTTCAGGGAAGAATGTGGACCCAAGATTAAAGCAAAAATGCTTCATTTCTGGGTAATCTAGTCCAAAAAAATGAGGTAAAAAATTGTTCCTCCTAAACTGTTTCCATAGTTAATCCATACAGCATAGTTATTTATTTTTCCAGTTTTATGGTTATTTGTTTATAGAAATCTTGGCCTAAGATTTCATTTGGTCTCACATAATTGTAGTAAAAAGCCTCACGGTATTAAGTAATTGATCTTTTCTTTGTTCTTTAACTAATGGTGGGCTCATTTAATAACTGAGCCATTAAGTTAATTACATATTGGATCTACTTAAGCTCAATTAGAGTGCACATAAACAGATAATTTGATAATTTAACTTCAAATTATAAATATTAATAAAGTAAAATATGTAACTTAATTTATAAATAGATGAATTTGAAATACCTATGAAGGGACACATTCATGCAATAAAATGTGTGACTTCTAAGAGGCTAAATGATAATAATAAAATGATTACCTTTCTATATTACATCTTTGCCTTGCATCTTAAGATCAGAACATTTTAATTTTCGCCATCTTTTTGATATCTGGCACTTAAGGCTTTCCAATTTTAGAAACCTCAACCATTCTCTGTTTCTACCTTCCCTTAACACTCTACATTCTCAAATACCTCATATATTAAGTCAGTAAATCCTGTCAAGTCTGAAAAAGTCTTACCAGGACCCTGCCTCCATTTCATTCCTACCACTGGTGCTATATTGAATCCCTCTCTAGAAAACTTGCAGAAGCAAATATTTCTCTATTCAAACCCACCTTGATTTAATTTTTTGTCCAAATTAAATGGAGTGGAAAAAAAAAAAAAGTAGAGCACAGATATTCCAAAACATGACATCATGCCTGTAGACTTGACGTTTAGGAAAAGTAAAAAATATAGGTGTGTCTAAATATAAAGTATGGGGGCGCCTGGATGGTTCAGTCGGTTGGGCGACCGACTTTGGCTCAGGTCATGATCTCGCAGTCTGTGAGTTCAAGCCCCGCATCGGGCTCTGTGCTGACAGCTCAGAGCCTGGAACCTGTTTCAGATTCTGTGTCTCCCTCTCTCTCTGACCCTCCCCTGTTCATGCTCTCAGCCTCAAAAATAAATAAACGTAATAAAATAAAATTTAAAATAAAAAAAATAAATATAAAGTATGAGGTTTATTAATATATAAAATGTAATAAAGAAAACATTGGAGTGCTTATGAAAAAAATAATGGGATGATTTCATTCTCCTCTAATTTCTCATTGCTTACAAATTAAGGTCAGACTCCTTAATACAGTATAAAACCTTCTTCAAAACTAGGCCAACTCTCCAGCCCATTCTTCCCCATGGAATTCTTTTTTCCAGCCATGAATCCATCCATGCTTTCTTTAAATCATTTCTGGAACTCTCTTTCTATCTAAGGATACTGCCTCACCTTCTAAATCCCATCTCTAATTCCATTGCTTCAGTGAGAACTTTTTCAAGTCCTCAAGGCAAAGTTAGTTTACTCCCTCTATGTACTCATTTTGTAAATTCACCCATTTTACAACCTATGTTATACTGTGGTTCTTGAATGGTATCTATGACCAAAAGGTTGAGCTCTTCTCATTTTTCATTCATTAGCTCCTGACAGAGAACCCATCACACATTAGTGTTTGTTGAATAAATAAACATATAAATAAAAACATAATATATTATAGGCTGATAAATGTAAGTAAATAAGTAAATACATAAATAAATGGCTGAAAAAGCTTATTGGCTTTTCTCAAATATGAGCTGATCTCAAAGAACCAGAATAGTATTGTGGATAAAGATGTGATTTGAAGTTGAATGCTGTGGATTTCTGTCCACTTTGACATTTTCTTACTATGTGACCTTGTAAAAGTTATTTAACTTCTTGAGCCTCAATTGCCTTCTCAAAGAAGAAGAAGATGACAAAGCTGGCTTTAACTCATGGATTTTATAACAGATTGTTGTAACCCCAGGGTAGGTCTGAATCACTAATGAAGACTTATAGCTCTTAGCCCCTTGCTAAGATCTCTAATTTCCTTCCTAACCCACATGACATTAAACATGCTTGACATCCAGGCTCTTAAAGCAGAAATTGTGTAGTGGGAATTGGGATGCAGATGTCAAAATAAGAATTATAGTTTATGCTATTGCTAACATCATCCCCTGCCTTAGATCTGAGAATTCTCACCAGCAAGTCTCCGCTGGCCTGAGAGTCTCTTTAACACAGAAACCTGAGAATGAGATAGCTAGAGAAAAGGTTTATTTTATCCTATATGTGAGTCTGTAATTCTTCATCCAGAGGAGGAAACAGAGACCAAGGTCAGAGCTCAATAGCTCAGTGAATATCTCTGATAATTGGAAACCTAGAAACAACCCCCATATACATTATAACCACACACATCTATTCCTGAAAAGCTTCACCACCTGCTTGGTCCAAGAGTTTTGATACTTTGAAAGGTTACTGCCTTCATTGCTTCACTTTTTCCTATCAAGGTTGGGGTAGATTCTTCATTGGACAAGTTACAAATCCTATGACCATATAGCTCTTGAAACTCTATATGCACCTGGTTACACTAGCAATTTTTTTCAGGAGAGGGGACATCCTCTCTTTCTGTCTCTGTGTCTTTCTTTCCTTCTGTGTCTTTTGTCTGTTTCTTTTCCTGTCCTTCTTATAGACAAATTCCCCACACACAGGCAATTTAATCTTAATACTTCTATCTAGTCTATGTTCTTTGTTTGACACAGACAAATTTATAACTGGATGATATTTCCTTAACAGCAAGTTCAGTCCTAACTCTGCTCTTTTATATATAACTTGTTCCAGAACTTATAGTCAATGACTTCATTATTCTTAAACAACAAGTCCTCATCTAAAAATGCAGGTAATAACAATTCTTCTTTATAGGGTTTTTGCGATGTCTACAAGACCCTTAACACAGTGTCTAGCACACAATAAACAGTAATTTTGTTTACTATAATCTTAGACCCCTAATAGGGGCCTACATACAATGGCGTGCTGGAACGAGCTCAATAGTAGCTTAGGAGAGCCTCTTGTTAAATATTCAGAAATGTTATTAATCAGTTGTTAAGCTGTTGGTAACTTGAAATCAGCCAAATTGTGAACATATAGACCAAGGAATATAACAAATGCAGCAAATCAAGGTTTGTTTTCTTTTGTTTGAAAGCTGGTTACCAACCTAGAAATGCTTATATATAACATATTGTATGAGTCTGTCAAAAAAAAAAAAAATAGTGGGTTAATGTTTAACATTATGAGTATAGGACACTGTGTATGAACTCCAAACTCCATCTGATAATAAGCACTTCTCACTATAGATTTCCTTCATTATAGTTGTAGTGATGGTGACACAAGCTAAAGTATGAAAAATAATATTATAAATTCTAAAGTAAGTTGTAAGAGGATTTTCTATTCTGATATTAGAGACAATTCATAAAGGGACATGATTATAAAAGAAACCATTGATTAAATTCTCTTTTCTCATTAACATTCCAAAAAATATTTGTACTGTGGCCTTACTAAATTTATATTGACTGATATGCCACATGTTTTGTTCAGATGAGGAAGAGATTGACAGTTGACAGAAGCAAGGCCGCAAGACTTTTCACTAAAGAACATGCTCTAAAGCTACTTCATTTTACCTTTCCATGGTTGGGACTGTGGCAAAAGCCTTTCCAACTAATGAGCTCATCAACTGAGACTATTCATCCCCTCATTCTCTTTATATGAACCCTATAATTCAGCCTCACCAGTCTACTCCATTACCCAAACTCAGAATACTGTTCATTTCCTTGGATAATTTGCATATGGTGATCTCTATCTGAAATGTCCTTTTTTCTTGTCCCATCCAGGAAAATTTGCCTCCTTCCTTTGCCTCCATTCCTCTTCTAAAATCCTGTGACAACCTGGACCCATCACCATTGAATATATCATTACATAAATTCTAATCATTTACACACCTTATTGTCATTTTTGGAGATTTTGAGCACTATGAATGTTTTGGAATGAAAAACGTGTAAGAGCACTTGTATTCTTTTTTAAATTCTGCTGATATCTTACTTTTCTATACAGTAGTGCATAAAGATTCTAAAAATAATTGTCATTCTGAGAAAGAGTGTTGAATGGAATGGATCATATTTTCTGGAAACTTTATTTTACTAACCCAGAAAGTCACAATCTTAAAGGACACAAAATAAAACCACTTATGAAATTATTTTAGGTTTTACCCAATTATAAAACAGGCCAGTCAATGTAGGCGTAATTCCCATTTGCTAATCTGTAAAGCAAAATGGATTTATCAAACCTTGCACAATATCTGATAATGATGGGAACATCAGGATGGGTTAATCTTCACCATTCAGCTGATGGAGCATGGTGCAAACAAAGCCAATATGATCATCTTGTTTCCTTTATGATCCAGTTAATTTTGCCTGAGCAATTTGACAGAGAGGTAAGATCTCAGGCCTTCTGGTTTATATTCACTAGATATTATGATATAGAGGGGGAAAAAAATCAAACCTCTCAGTTAATTATAATATACCCATTTTTCTTACCAATTACAGTGTCCTCTCCCATATCACCTGTAGCCTTGCTAATAGTTACATTCATTTCAATCAAAACCATTCATCGATAATCACTCACTGGCAGGAAATGCACATTTCTGTTACAACTATATTCCTGGGCCTGTTGACTATTTTTTGAGCACCTACATAGGGTTGAAATCCCCTGAGTTTGTGGGTTACAGAATGCTGTCCATACCATGTACCTTGTCTTAAATCCTGGTGCATGGTCTTGACCTGACAGTCTCCCAATGCCTCTGACTAACTATATCTTCCTTTCTTTGTCGAACAAGTGCACCATTGTTAGTAATATCTGAGTCCCCTAGGGGCCTCTTTGAAGCACCTTATTAAGGGGAATATTCTCCCAGATACAGCCTCACACTCCTCTGAATTCACTAAAGAAAACATTCCAATATAACAGTATAGCAAAGAGTGGCCAGCACCCAGTTTTCCACAGCCATGTGTGAAACTACAATTTACTGTGGGAATGCTGCTATTGATGGGACTCTACACTTCAAAATGATGCTCTATCTAGGAATTGCAAAATACAATCAATTTCTCTCTCTTATTTGTGATCAAACATGGGGCCTTGAAGCCATCTTAAATCTGTTTTATTTAACTTGTATTGTGCATTTTGCCTTCAAGAAATGAAGAAATTTCATGAGGACAGGAATTGTGTTTGTTTTTTCATGCTCTACAGCTAGTTCCTAGAATAAAGCTTATAACATAGATGCTCAACAATATCTTCTGGGTGAAAGAATGGAAGAATCTCATAAAACATATGCAGACAATAATCACAGCTGACATCTAATGAGTGCTTAGTTTATGTGACTCTCTGTTTTCCATGCTTTGTGTAGACATGCTCTTTAATCCTCAAAACACTAGAAGGTAGTTACTGCTATCATCCTTGGAGTGAAGATAAGAATACTGAGTCACAAAAAGTCTCCCTAGATTGAAAAAGTTCATATTGCCAGTTAGCTGACTGCAGAACCTGTGTTCTTACCAACTAATCTAGAACAAGAACAAGTCCTAAAAAATGCAAAGCATGCAAACATGCAAAATGTTTCACATGTCTATAAAAATTCATGTCCATACTCAATTATTATTGTGAACAGATAGATAAAAGTGAAAATCATATTCTGAAGGACAACATTCTAATAAACAGGAGAAAAGCAATTATGTTGTATCTAAGATTAAATGCAGTTGCTAAGGCAAGCAAAAACAAAGAAACCATAACAACAAATGTGCTCTAAGCCTGACATTCAAGGTATATGGAAACATACAATTACAATTATTTTAGAGGTGAAAAACACTCTCTTTATTTTTATGGGAGAGTCTTATGTGACATTAAATTCCACTTGTGGAAATATAGGAAATGTTAGAATTATGTGCTAGACAATATTTTCATAAGAGGTATAAAAGTCGAATTAAAGTACACATTAATGACAATCAACAAACACTAACTCTACAGAATGTTGACTTAGTTATGCAGACTACAGTTTTGATAAAAGCATAATTCAAGATTAAATTTCTAGGCAAAAGAAGAATAATATGAAATAACATGATAAAATAAGGAAAACAAAAGGAAAATCATAATAGAGCAACTTGGTATTATTGGAGTAAAAAGAAAAACACAAGACAGAAGGAATAATCAAAATATAAGTGAAAAAAATTCTTTATGAAAAGATCAATACAAATGTAAGGAATTGTCACATACCAGGATAAATCAATTTAAAAATTTTTTTAAATTGTTTTACATTTATTTATTTTTGAGAAACAGAGTGAGACAAAGTGTGAGCAGGGGAGGGGCAGAGAGAGAAGGAGACACAGAATCTGAAGCAGGCTCCAGGCTCTGAGCGATCAGCACAGAGCCTGACCCGGGGCTCGAACCCACAAATGGTGAGATCATGACCCGAATTGAAGTTGGACACTCAACCGACTGAGCCACCCAGGTGCCCCGCAGGATAAATCAATTTTAAACAAAGAACCATATGCAGGTAAATTCTGTAATCATACTTGAACATACAAACTACAAAGTACAGGAAGAGAGTGAACACATTCTCTATGTGTGCACAAATCAGGTTTACTTTATGTTCTCTACAGCATCACAAAATATGAGACATACACATATGGAAAAATATCTCCAATTCTCAAGGAAAAAACTATGAATCAAGAATATTAAGTGAAGTCAAGCTACAACTCACATGTGAAACCAATAGAACAACTCTTTTGGTTAAGGAAGTGTTCAAAATATACACAGTTCTTATATCATTTTGGAAAAAAAGCAAATGAAGATATGAATAGGAAAAGAAATAAAAAAAATATAGGCTCAAGAATAGAAAATTCATGGACTAAAAAAGGACTTGTATGCACTGAAATCTAGAAAAGTGTGGTGTTTGTATGTGTACAACACATGTATTTAATATACAGACATACATATATATGCATGCACACGTACACAGATAATTTTTCTCAATATGGTCATTAAACTTAATGTAAATACCAAAATTAATTTGAAGATCTATAATATAAAGTAAATTTTTAAATGAATATAAAATTCATATTATATCAAAAGAACATTGAAATATGTGTGAGGAGGGGCGCCTGGGTGGCTCAATCGGTTAAGCATCCGACTTCAGCTCAGGTCATGATCACAGGTTCATGAGTTTGAGTAACACATCGGGCTCTGTGCTGACAGCTAAGAGCCTGGAGCCTGCTTCAGATTCTGTGTTTCCCTCTCTTTCTGCCCCTCCCCTGCTTGCTCTCTAACTCTCTGTCTCTCTCCAAAATAAACATTTAAAAAATTAAAAAAAAAAAAAAAAAGAAATGTGTGAGGGGAGGAGAGAAAAATTATGTAGGAAAAGCAAAAGTCAATATGAACTACTTGTCTTAAAGAGGTGTGCTAGGAAAGATGCTATCTCACTCTTGACACTGACATTTAGGGAAACATAAAGTAAAGAATACATGATGGTATCTGGTGCAAAGAAAAAAAAGGAAGATCAATGAAACAAGATAGAAAATACAAAAAAACTACTTGAGAATATAATAAACTTAGCTTATGATGAAGGTGACATTTTATATCAGATTGGAGGAAATGATGGATGTTTTAATGAATGCTTTGGGGACAAATGGCTAGCCATTTGGAGAGAAAAGTTAACATTAGATTCACACTGCACATCATATATAATAGTAAGTGCCAGATAAATTAAAGCTTTAAATGTAAAAACTGAAACCATTTCTGGAAGAAAATGTTATTGAAAAGGAATCTAATCTTCGTATAGCACAGCATGTCGAAGCACGACACTAGAAAAGAAATAAACAAAGAAAAACCAAGATGAATAGACCAACACTAGGGGAATTTTAAAATATTTTGTTGCCCCAAAATGCACCATTGGCAAACTGTAGGCACAAACTGTGAACATATTTGCAACATGTATGACAAAAGATTCTAAGTCTCAACATTTTAAAGTTCTTACAATTTAATAAACGTACCCAATTTGAGCAATGGACAAAAACTTGAGAAAACTGTCACCAAAGAAGGAATACAAAAATCCAATAAATCCAGAGAAAAGTTTTTAATTTCATAAGCAATAAAAAAACATAGAATGACTTTTGATATTGGATTACAAAAAGAGTCATACAGGGGCGCGTGGGTGGCACAGTTAAGTTAAGTGTCCAACTCTTGATCTCGGCTCAGGTCATAATCTTGCAGTTCATGGGGTCAAGCCCCACATCAGGCTATGTGCTGACAGCATGGAGCCTGCTTGAGATTCCCTCACTCTCTCTCTCTCTCTCTCTCTCTCTGCCCCTCCCCTGTTCTTTCTCCCAAAATAAATAAATAAACACTAACAATTTTTTCAAATAGAGTAATACATAGTATGATTAATATTTTAGGAATTTGTTTCTCTTTAGATTATAACGCCCCCCCCCCCCAGTAATCTCTAAACTTTCATAATATCTGTTGCCCCAAAGAAACTTTTAATCATAGTGCTGTGGGAAATAAGGAATCCTGAAACCTTTCCTCCTCATCCACTGGCCTGGCTATCCTAAACGGGAGCAAGCAAATCCAGGTGTCTGGAATTTGACCTGACCGCAAGTAAAGTAAGTTAGAAGAATGAGGTTCAATATAGTCATTGATCGTCAAACCACTTTTTTCTTCAAATAAAACAGAGGACAGGCTTCTGAATGGGAGTGAAGTTTTTCCTTCTATCTGAGAGCCCTGCAGGCCTCAGACATATACTTATAGAATAAACATGTAAGAAATGAGAATGAAGACAGAAAGAACTCACATAGATCACATCATTGCTCTTTCCAGTGTGGTAGCCAGTAGCTACATAAGGTTGCTTAAATTTAAGTTTACATTAATTACAATTAAATGAAATTAAAAACTCAGTTTCTCTGTGGTGATAGCACTCTTCAAATGCTCAATGATCACACGTAGCTACCTTATTGGACAATGCAGATAGAGAAACTTTCCATCATTGCAGAAAGTAATATTGGATGGAACCACTTATATATAGCCTTTTCTAGTCTCAGGTCTAGATAGAATTAACCACACTGACACAAGGCTACACTGTACCTTGGACAAATCTGTCATTTATTGAACCTACTTGTTTACGTGTCTGTCTTCCTTGCTAGATTTCAAGCTCTCCAAGGGTAAAGGAATATCTGATTTGTCATTACCACAAGAGCCACTTTTTGAAGGATGTTTAATAAGTAGTGGTTGATGTAAGGAAATGTTGGGGGTAAGATTGAATATCAAATATCCTTTAAGAGAAAATAAAGAAGGAGGAAATCAATGAGTCCTTTGCTGCTTCATCATCCTTTTTTTAATTATTATTATCCACTTAATCTTTTATTTTTACCAATCCAGAGGGTTAATTGATTTTGAAGTACCTTTGCAATGGGAAAATAATTTCTCTAGAAATATGTAAATGGACTCTAAGAATATACCTGCATTTCTCCTCAATCCCATATTCCAATTCAAAGCAGGAAAAGGGCATTTCCTTTGCTTTAGTGCTTCTAATTTCTACATTATGATGGAAGCACCAATCTTTTTGTCCCATGCAAAATAAGGGTAAAAAATGCATTAAGTGCATGATTACATACCAATTATTCTTTATGATCTATATAATCAAATACCATCTGGCGGTTTGTAAAAAATTCTACCACAGTAGCAAAAGTTGAATGCCAGAGTCAGATAAACTCTTACCCATCCAGCAGTGCAATCAGGCCTTTCCACAGACCTGTGAAACACCAGGTGATTTGAAAAAGGAAGCATATTCACTGATTCACTGATGCAGTAGCAAATCATTTTCACCTGTGAGTCAAAGTTTGCCTTGTGAGGACTAAAAACACTGAAAGGCAAGAGGCCAATTTCAGCTCAAGGAGGCAAAGGAGCTGATAAATTGAGGTGAGTTAAATACAAATGACTGCTGAATTTGTTTTGATAACTATCTGCTGATCTTAACTGACACAATTCTCAAAATTTTGCAGAGAAATGCTCTAATGGCAAAACAGTATAAAAATATGCTCCCAGAGAATCTGAGGACATATCCCAAACAGCTGGTCTTATCTCATGTTTTCTTTTTTTAAAATCATGCAAATTTTCCCTCAACTTCATATTAAATATGTGCTGTTTGATTATCAAAGTAATGCTTTAAATTATTTACCAAGAGAAAAATGACTTACCTGTCTCAGTTAATATAACAAGAACAATGCATAGTCTTTTTGATTTTAGGAAATTATGCTGCATTGAAGGGAGCTGACACTGTGTATCAAATTTAGCATGCAGACAACTTATCTGTTCTGTTGTGGCATTACTATATATTTTGTATACTCAGAGACATGCAAATACGTGGATATGAATAGCATTTTAAACACAGCTTTATATGGGGCGCCTGGGTGGCGCAGTCGGTTGAGCGTCCGACTTCAGCCAGGTCACGATCTCGCGGTCTGTGAGTTCGAGCCCCGCGTCGGGCTCTGGGCTGATGGCTCAGAGCCTGGAGCCTGCTTCCGATTCTGTGTCTCCCTCTCTCTCTGCCCCTCCCCCGTTCATGCTCTGTCTCTCTCTCTCCCAAAAATAAATAAACGTTGAAAAATATATGTATTTATAAACACAGCTTTATGGGGCGCCTGGGTGGCTCAGTGGGTTAAGCATCTGACTTCTGCTCAGGTCATGATCTCACAGTTCATGGGTTAGAGCCCCACATCGGCTCTATGCTGACAGCTTAGAGCCTGGAGCCCACTTCACATTCTGTGTCTCCCTCTCTGTCTGCCCTTCCCCGGCTTGCACTCTGTATTTCTCTCTCTCTCTCTCTCTCTCTCTCTCTCTCTCTCTCTCTCTC
>NW_024412401.1:28695287-28854282 GCF_014898765.1 Herpailurus yagouaroundi
TCTCTCTCTCTCTCTCTCTCTCTCTCTCTCTCTCTCTCTCTCTCAAAAATAAATAAACATTAAAAAAATTTAAACACAGCTTTATAATCCATAGTTGAAAAATTAGTAAGGGAAGAGGCTTAAAATGCTGCTACGGAAATGTAGTATATTAAAATGCTTTTAACTTATGTGGGTGGTTGGTTTATTTTGTATAACAATATTTAATAATATACATTTGATAATGCATACTATATACATATATATATATATATAAATGTATGCATAGCATGTGCATACAACAAAGCATTGGCTATCTACAAAAGAACACAAATCAGGTTTACAAAGTGTTTTCTCTACTGCATCACTAACTGAAAGAAGTGAATGGAAGAATGTGTACTATTTTGAGAGGGAAAAAATCTGAACCAAGAATAAAGATTATTAATGATGACACCCTTTATATTTCTACTAATGCTATAAATTTCAACCCTGACTAATGGATTGAATTCCATTAGTAGTCACTAAGAATAAACCTCTCCTTCCAATTCTAAAATTTCATTTTCAGTTTGTAGAACACTATCTGACACACAATAGGTCCTAATGAATGCTTTAAATATATGAATAATAGAAGTCTTGATATGTGCAAAAAATATGTTTGGTTTATGTTTTATATTATTTACTGGTTTTGGCCTCAATATTTTGTAAAGAACAATGCTATACTGACTCCATCTTGATTTTTACCTTCAGCTGTAAATGCCTTTTGTTTGTCCTTGACAGACAATAACAATTCAACCTGTGTTCAAGATTTTAACTTGTACCTTCGCCTAGACAAGAAAACTTACAGGGATCTAGAACAAACATTTAATATCATTTCCCCTCCTATTACACTGTGACCTAAATAGACGTCTGTTTCCAATGTAACCATCCCATTAAACACACTTTAAAAGAAAGAGGGTTTGTTCAAGTGTGTGAAGAATCTGATTTAAGTACCATTTGCATAGTTGGGCCCATCAAGGGTAGGGGGTCATCCCTGCACTCATTACATGTCTTATTTGTCCTAAAGTGATATGTGTACCACCATCTCCCAATGCCTACTATTTATTTATTTATTTGTTTGTTCATCATCAAGCGATTTGGAAATTAACATTGTGAATATAGGGACCTAGACAAATAGAATGTTAAATACATATTTTTATCTAGTGCATGACAAAGAATGATCTTAACATGAGTCACTCAAGTTGTTCAAGTTGTTCTTTTGAACTCAGTTTTTTTTTAAATGTTGAATGGTCCTTTTTTCCTTCCTTTAACCTGCCTCCCTTTTGAGTGAAGACATATTTCACTCTGCACAGTCTAGGAATTTACCAAATGCTCCCTCTCTCCCACATTGTACACATTTCATTCCATAAGGCAAATCTGAAAAGCATCTTGAAGGAAACTTTTTAAAAAATCATTTATTTATTTGTTTGTGTGTTTTCTTAGGCTATTTTGCAACCAGACTTCTCTTTTTGAACAGTTATAAAATTTCCACTGATTTTTATTTAACTTTATGTGACTGCTTTTTAAAATTTTTTTTTCAACGTTTTATTTATTTTTGGGACAGAGAGAGACAGAGCATGAACGGGGGAGGAGCAGAGAGAGAGGGAGACACAGAATCGGAAACAGGCTCCAGGCTCTGAGCCATCAGCCCAGAGCCCGACGCGGGGCTCGAACTCACGGATCGCGAGATCGCGACCTGGCTGAAGTCGGACGCTTAACCGACTGCGCCACCCAGGCGCCCCTATGTGACTGCTTTTTAATTGTTGCTATAAGAATCATTATCTTTGCATTAGTATTCAGGGATTCCTAAGAAAGAGACACTGAAGGCCACTTGGATTGTATCTGCATTGAAAAGTATCTCTTTCTCCCCCCTCACACATACATACACACCTTAAGCAAACATCTATTTACTCCCCATGGCCTGATTATTGACTACTGCTGCTAACTACCAACTTACTATTTTTTTGCTGGATTAAATATTTTCATTATCACAACATAGGTAATTATAGAGAGGCTTGGTTGGGGGGTGAAGGGAAGGGTCCTGCCTGCTGCAATCTAGATGATTTCAGGTTGTTCTGTTTTTCTTTATAATGTGGTATGCTTTCAATGGGTAAAAGCCCATGCTCCAAAATTCTTTTTTGTAACTTCTGTTATGCTTTAATTAGGTATACTTTTCTTATTTCTGAAGTGAATAAAGTGGATTTTATTTAATGTCTCCTTTCTGAGTGGGTCCCCACTAATAGAGAAACAGATTCACCAATGATATTTGATGTGTGAAATTTAATGACACTTGTTGACCCAAGACCCAGTGGAGAGTAAAAAGCAAGGTCCTTTGCTTAGACAGTGGTTCTCATCACATAGGAATGATATGTGGAACGTGGACAGATTAAGGGTCCCTGGGGAACACTGGATCTGCCACAAGATCAGATCTTTGCCATTCAGTCAAAGAATGGCTGTTCTTTCAGTGGGTTCCAGTGGCTAAAACAATAGTAGATGGCACTATGGGACATGTCCTATTCCATCAGGTTGCTCCAGAAAAGTGGCCAGAGAGTACGTTCTTTGGTAGGCCTACATGAGTGAGGATATTGCTCTAATAAAAAGAATGAAGATCTTCAGCCAGACTGCAATTCCACCCTAACTCACTAATTTATTTGATGCAGATAGGCTGGGTCTGAGAACCTAGGGAAGGGTCCCCTAAGGGTCAGCCTTAGCTTCACACATGTGAGAAATAAGCCCACGACCCAATTAAGGGAGGGACGCAGAGACCCAGAGCACAGCAAAGCAAGGCTTTAATGAATGTTCTTGCAAGAGTGGGTGTCTGACGGGCAGGTGCACTTGGGGCAGTTACAGCAGACACTTTATCTCCTAGTATGCAAGTCCCTCCCCTGGTTCCTCATTGGCTGAGTACTATAGAGGTTATAGTCTTACCCAGACATTGCCTATGCCCACATAAGGCAAAAAGTAGTCTGACTGGAACAAACATACATGCCCTTAGGTGATGCAGAGACTTTCAGTCCCTCCTCCCTTTATTCTTTGGCACATGCTCTTTGCAAAGCCCATGAAAATAAGCCTGTGAAGCAGACAGGGGAAGAAGAAGCAGGAAGTGAAGTGCCTAAGGGTTTGGGGCTCCATCATGGGGAGGGTTCATACATGTTTGCAATAGATCGTAAACCTGTTAACTGGACAGCATAGTTTTATTTGGTATTTCTGAAAATGAATCATCTTCCTTATTTCTCACACATAGGGTAGAAATCAAACGTGAGCCAGAGAAAGTGAAAACTGAGTTTATTGAGTAGAATGAGTGACAGACAGAGACTAGCAGATGGAGTGTCTGGGAGACTTGGAAAGGAAAAGAGAATGAGTTTTGTTGTTGTTTGGGGTTAGGGATTTATATTGGAAAGGGGTCTAGGGTACGTGTTTCTTCAGGAATCCAGGGTAGGGTCTGATCAAAGCCAGTGTCAGGTGAACAATGAACGTTATTCCATAAATTACTAAAGGTAGGGGGTACTGATGCCAGCATCAACTGAGGTATGTTTGAAGCTAATGTCCTGGAGCATGTTTGGGACCTGGCTCTTCTCAGGTATTTGGGGCCTAGGACAAAACTCAGAGATTGACTAACTTTCTTGCTTCTCCCTTGAAATGGAAACGTTTCATCCTTTGGCTTATTCAGAGACAAAATATGGATCATGAGTGAATGGGGCCTAGCAGAAAAACAGTAGAGATGGAGCCATTCTAAAATGGAGCTCCTTCAGCTTTCCTACCTCACATTCACACCAGACCACTAAAAGACCATTCAAGATTTTATAAATGTAACACAGTATCTGTGTTTAAACTCAAATTCCACACTGTAATTCTTTTGGTTTTCTATTGCTGCATAACAACCCACACCCACATTTAGTGGTTCCAAACCACTGTGTTATCTGCTCATGATTAGACAATCAGAGCTCTGCTGGGCAATTCTTCTGTTGTTCTAGCCAATAGTCATTCATATGGGTACATTCAGCTAATGGGTCAGCTAGGGGCCAGCCTCAGCTAGATAATGGGGCAGCTGGGCTTTTCCCTCTCTCCATGTACTCTCAGAACTTTTCTTGTGTCAACTTGTCTTTCTAGCAAAAAGAAGGATTTTACACAAGAAGGGCTAAAGATCCCAAGACTATAAAAGTAGAAGCTTTCAAGTATTTTTAAATTTAGGCCTGTAATTGGCACAGTATCACTTCTGTGACATCCTTTTGATTAAAGCAGATCATATACCCAGCCTAAATTCAAGTGGAGTTGATGACTCAGGGGTTGAATACTAGGAAGTGTGGCTTCTTAAAAGTCAATTAACAAACTCCCATAGAAACAAAATCCTCTCAGAGATAACCTAAAGGTAAAGCTTCATTATAAGATAGTAATAGTTACTGAATAGTTAGTTAGTTAGTCTAGGCCCCCAATATAAACCATTTTTCTAGAAGACTCCAACCAATGAAAATCTTAGTTTAATGTCAAACTGTGAATGTGTTAAACTTTAAAAATTAAAATAAGAATTGACATTTAAGAAGATCACCACAAAAATGTTTTGTGTTATAGAAAACTCTTAAGCAGAAAGTGATTGTGTGTTTATTTAATTTAAGCAGTTGCAGCAGATTGTTGAAACTAATTTCAGGGAACCAATTTTTTGTGTGTAAGTGAAATTAGAAACAACAACAACAACACTAGTGCCCAAGTAGACAAACTTATTTTTCTAAAAATCAACTGTGCTGGCTGCCACAAGGGAATAGGAACAATTATAATTGCAAATCTAGTGAGCTAGCTAGTGGCATTATCATGTTTTTACTAAGGTACAACCCTGCATTTACATCAGTATAACTGTACCAACAATCACATGAGTTATCAAGTAATAAAATGAGCAAATTCTCCAATTACTGCACATGAGTTTTCTTCCATTTGAGATGTCCACACCCTTTCCTAAGATTGGACTATGTATTCATAATTTTGCTCAAATCAGGAAATATTTATAAAATTTTTCCAAAGGCGTTTGAAGAAGTCTACTCCCAAGAACTTATAACAGTCTAACCTGATGCTTTCATATGCGTTATAGCTCACCAACAACTACAGTAGCTTACCTCAGCTTGACACTTAAACTAATTTAGGGGCCTTTCCTCTCAGACTTGGAAGAATATTATATTTTTCCTACTTCTTAATTCATATCTTACTCAAAATAATTACATCTCCTTTTCCCAGACCTAGTGGTTATCTGTTTAAATAGCTTTTACAGATTAGTTTGAGTAAGATATGAATTAAGATCTTAATTATTTCATTTTAGCCATTTAATTCAAATAAAATAAAATATATATCTAAAAACCTAACATACCCTATTAAGGAGTAGATAAGGAACATTTCTCTTGTTATAAGGATTCCAGGTTTAAATTTCAAGGCCAGAGTTTCTTCTTATTTAACTTTGATAGAGTCCTTTGATTCAAGCATGCAATTATTTTTTTTAATTTTTTTTAATGTTTATTTATTTTTGAGACAGAGAGAGACAGAGCATGACCGGGGGAGGGGCAGAGAGAGAGGGACACAGAATCCGAAGCAGGCTCCAGGCTCTGAGCCATCAGCCCAGAGCCCGACGCGGGGCTCGAACTCACGGACCGCGAGATCGTGACCTGAGCTGAAGTCCGACGCTTAACCGACTGAGCCACCCAGGCGCCCCTCAAGCATGCAATTATTGACTTCTAATATATACCAACAACAATTCATGGACTGTGCAAGATGGAAAAGCAAACCAAATGCAATTTCTCTCCTATGCCCTTCTGGAATTTACAAGTCTAGGAAGTCCTAGAAAAGGCTTTTTTGTTTTTTTTTTTTCCTAGTATACAGGTTGTGAATTCAAGTTGGTTTTGTATAGGGAGCCTTATGTACAATGTGAATGTCAAAGTAATTGATGCCAAGTGCACATTTTCTCAGATTTTTGCAAGGCTCTCTCCCTCTCTTTTTCAGGTTTCTGCTTAAATAGCACCTTCTTAAAGAAAACCTCTCAGGCTACTCATTAGCTGTTCCTGGAACTGATCTTTTTTTACTCCTTGGATAATCATTAGCACTTGTAGATCCCATTACAAAGTCACAAAAACTGGGTAGCTTAAGATAACAGACATGTATTTTCTCCTACTTTGGAAGACTAGGAGTGTAAAAATCAAAGTAACAGGGTTAGTCTGTTCTGAGGGCTCTGAAGAGGAGTCTGTTCCATGCCTCTCTCTTAGCCTCTGCTGACAGCTGGCAATCATTGGCATTCCTTGGCTTGTAGGTGCAACACCCCAATATCTACCCCATCTTCACATGGTGTTCTCCCTGTGTTTCTGTGTCCAAATTATACTCTTTTTATAAAGACACCAGTCATATTGGATTAGGCCACCCTCACAGTCTGATCTTAACTTGATTATACCTTCAAAGACTATTTCCAAATAAGGTCACATTCATAAGTACCAGGAGTTAGAGTTTTAAAATGTCTTTTTGGGGAATACATAATTCAACTCATAGTAGTGCTATTCAACATAAGTTTCCATTCTCCCCCATTTCCATCATTTGAAGCATTATACTTTTTGGCACTTTGTGTTGGAGTGTGAGGGGTGAGACATATGAACTTCTGGCCAATATGTTATGGAATTGATATCTTTATTTCCATGATAGAGGATTTAATTGCCTTTTAAAGACCTTTCTGAGCTGTCTTTTCCCTTGGACACTGTATTCACCAATATTTGAGGTGGTGGGTGCACAGTTATTCTGGATTCTGACTGTAGAGAAGAGAACTCTCCTGCTTTCACATAAAGGACCTGTAGAATGAGCAAGAAATAGTTATTTGGGTTTTGAGCAACTATGATTTTAGAGGTAGCTTGTTAGTACTGTTATTCTGCCTGATACACCTGGTTGATTTTTCTCCTTAGATCCTATATAGAAGTATATATTATCCACTTCTTTTATTATCTTTAGTGTCTAATTCCCCCACTAGAGTGTAATCTCAATGTGACAGAGAATTTGTCTCATTCTCTATTTAATTCTAATCCTTAGAAGAGAGGTCACAATAATAGGTAATCAACCAAAATTTTGTGGATGGGTGAATGAATGGATGAAAGAATGAGTAGATGTATATAGTACTGAACTATACTCTTCCTTTTTTTGTCTTTAGGACTATATTCCTTTGGTTTTATTTTAATTTTTAGTTATTTTATATTAACAATTAAATTTTAATGTCCTAAAAGTCATAAACTAGGATTCGTCTCAGATAAAGCATAGATTTAGGAGAAAGTCAACCTTGGAATTGAATCATGGCTTTTACTACTTAAAAGCTATATATATATATATATATCCATCTTAGGGAAAGGTATTGATTCATGATAAACCATGTTTCTCATCAGTAATAGGAGACTCAGAGAATTGCTCCTTATTTAAGAATCAAGTAAGATAATTTAAGAATTTAATAAACTTTATTCTTCTTCTTTATGCTCCATTGTGTTTCTCTTCCCCTCAAAATACCAGAATAATGGACAGCATATAAAAATACCTAAGAAAACATTTTTAATTGTAATTATCAATAATTAGAAATAATACTGTTTTAAAGTGTTTAATTTTCTGAGTTACAGTTTAAATTAAGCTCATTATTATAATTTTGAAAATTATATTTTCCTATCACATAGTTTCTTCTTTACAAACATATAAGTAAAAATAAATCATTTTGTAAGTTACATTCTAATTGAAAGGTCTATCTGACAGACACATATCAAGCACACTCATTTTATCCCTTTATACTTAAGATTTCAGGAATGAATTCCTACGTTGTCTGTGGCATGTTCGGGTGCCAAAAAAAAGACAGCACACCAAAGGGAAATGGGTGATTTCCTGAGCCATATTTTTAAAATTCTCTTTGTGTGTTAATGAATCTTCTGGCAATAAAAGATTATATGGTGTGAGGGAGCAAAGATAATTTATCTTAAAAAATTAGAATTGTACATTTTCCAATGGGATCAATATCCTTACATATATACAATACATGGAAAAAATAAGTGGCTAGAGGTTCAAATCTTTATCTTAAACCAGCAACCTACTACCAATTCAGATTCCCAAGAGCAATATGCATCAAGATATATGCACCAATGTTATTTCTGCTATTTTGTTTATCTATTGCCTCAAAACCTTTATGTGGACTCTTGACCATAGTAAATTAGGCCAGATTATAAGGGGATACCAAGGGTTACCTTTTTAACCCTTTTCCTAATGCCTAGACTGGAAGCTTAATAAACAGACTTCTGGAAACCTTTTCCCTAGACACATTCTTCTCCCTAGAGTTCTTATCTTTCAGATGGTGAGAAATATCACACAAAAAGTTCAAGGAAAATACTGCCAAAATAGAGAGACTTAGTAACTCTAAAATCTAGAGTAAAATTGGCCTAAATATACATTCTCAGTATAAATACAGTGTATTTGTTTTCCATTGTTGCCATAACAAACCACTATGTACTAAGTGACTTACAACATCAATTTATTATCTCACAGTTCCATAAGTCAGAGGTAAGGTGAGCTTTGTTCTGGATTTCTCAAGTCCAAAATTAACATGCCAGCTTGCCTAGGCTCTTATCAGGCTGCTCTGGGAACAATCTGCTTCCAAGCACATTCAGGTTATTGGCAGATTCACTTCTTTATGGTTACAAGCTGAGGCCCATGTCCTGTTGCTGGCTTTCAGCCAAGAGCATCTCTTTAAAGTCACCTGCATTCCTCATCATGTTGTCCCCTCCATTTTCACACATACCAAATCCTTCTCATAATTTTAATCCTGCTGACTTCTCCTTATGCCACATCTCATCTGTCTCCCATCCTGAGATAGTTCTCTGTTTTAAAGGGTTCATGTAATTAGGTTGAGCCCAACTAGAATAATCCATGGTTGTCTCCTGATTTTAAGGTCTGTAACCTCTTTTTTTAAAAATATAATTTATTGTCAAACTGGCTTACATATAACACCTAGTGCTCATCCCAACAAGTGCCCTCCTCAATGCCCATCACCGACTTTCCTCTCTCCCCCACCCCCACTCAACCCTCAGTTTGTTCTTTGTATTTAAGAGTTTCTTATGGTTTGCCTCCCTCCCTCTCTGTTTGTAATTATTTCCCCCCCCTACCCTTCCCCCATGGTCTTCTGTTAAGTTTCTCAAGATACACATATGAGTGAAAACCTATGATATCTGCCTTTCTCTGACTGACTTATTTCATTTAGCATAATACCCTCCAGTTCCATCCACTCCTCTTTTTTAAAAAAAAAGTTTATTTATTTATTTTGAGAGAGAGAGTGATCATGTGCACACAAGCAGAGCAAAGGCAGAGAGAAAAGGAGAGAGAACCCCAAGCAGGCTCCACACTGTCAGTGCAGAGCCCAACGTGGGTCATGAACTCACAAACCATGTGATCATTTTCTGAGCCAAAATCAAGAGTTAGACACTTAACCAACTGAGTGACCCAGGGACCCACGTTCTGTAACCTCTTAATTACATCTGCAAAATTCCTGTTGCCATGTAATGTAACATGGTCAAAGTTCTGGGAATTATGTCATGGACATCTTTGGGAAGAGCATTATTCCACCTATAACACACATTTGAAAATAGTCCAAAGTGCACATGAACTTTTTGTCACCTTAATCTTATTCTGTTCTAGAACTCTGGCTCAGATATTACTCTGGCCTTAATATCAGCCTTCCTTATCTTTAGAAATGCAGCTGAAGCTAAGCTTTGAGTTCACTTTCCGTTTTAAGTTTGTTAAGATGTCACAATCCTATAGATTTTAGTAAATGTAACTTTTAGAAGAACAATGGCAGAATTTGTAAATAATTACCATTTGTAAATAATTATGGGTATAATTAATGTAGGCTGCTTTTGTATGATGAATTGGTGATGGATAGTTCTACAAGATCACTCTCATGTAGGAGCCAAATAAACTTTCATTTTCTTTCAACATGTCCGTATGGATTGGGAAATAGAGGCTTCTCTATAAACTGATTATTAGTTGATATCCGTTTTTTTCTTGCATTATAAAATTAAAAAGTCGTGTTCTGTCAAAAGTTTTAAAGTCATCTGTGCTTGTAGTTATCATTTCATTTGTTCAATGTTTTTAATATTTTCTCTGGGCTAAGCTCTAGGTATTAAATATGTAAGACAGATATGTACTTTAGCCTCCAGAAGCATATAATCTATGGGGCATCTGGGTAGCTCAGTTGGTTAAGCATCCGACTCTTGAATTTGGCTCAGGTTATGATACCAGGGTTATGGCATCGAGCCCCATGTCAGGCTTCACACTGAGTGTGGAGCCTATTGTAGATTCTCTCTCTCTCTCTCTCTCTCTCTCTCTCACTCTCTCTCTCTCTCTGTGGCTCCCCTCCCCCAAACTTGCATGCACACACATGCTCTCTCTCTCAAAAAAAAAAAAAAAGCATAAAGTCTAGCCTAGCTCATATACACTTTAACAGATATTTTCATGTGTGATGAATGTGTTATTGGAGAAGTACAGTATACTATGGGAGTGAATAATAGTAGTGCCTAATTTAATCATTGAGTTCAGCAAATGCTTCACAGGATTTGGATCTCCAAGCTTCAAAAAAGTGATGAGTGACAATTAAGGAAGTTATTATCTGCACTTTACACTTGGAAAAACAGAGGCACAAAGACTTTAAGTTACTTGACCACAATCTGCAACAATCTCATACAACATCCTATCCTGGGACTTGAACCCAAAATCCAACTCACTTCCTAATGTTCTGTCATGCTGTGGATAAACCACAAATATGTGCAAATATGTTCAGTCATGAAAAAAAATAAAATTTAAAAACTAATTTAAGGTGATTTATGCAATCATAAATTATTGAAACTATGTATTAGGGCCAAGAAAGCAGAGAAACTATCTCAGTGAAGCCATCAAGAAGGCACATTTCAATTATAAAAATACCTTAAGAATAGAAAAAAGAAGATTGGTATAAATTTTAGTATGAAGGTGCTAACCCTGAAAGTTATTGGTAGCTAATCATTACAGTTGTTGTCCAAATTTCTTTTCATTCTAATAGAGTTTCTTCCACATCACCTCCTCTATTTCCACAATAATGTTGTTATTCTTTATTATTGTAAATGCGGAGTTTAATTTTTCTATTGTAATTTTAATCTCCTTGCCCAGGCTCCAGCTACTGAAACAATTTAATTTATTGTTTCCCTTTGATTTTAGATTATTATATACAGTTGGCCTTTATTTCAGACTGTTTTTCCATTATTTCTGTTTATTAACTGACAAAGTATATCTAATGCACTTAACACAGTCCTTGATCCTATTTTGGTATTTATGCTTGTCATTATTGTTTTCATTTTTAATGTGTTTCAGAGGCCTGTTTTCTTGCTTTCTTTGGAAAATACAGGATGATTTATTGAGTTTTTCTTCTAATTTCTATATTAAATCCTTTTCAGAAATATGTTTTTTGGATACTTGACGGTTCACTGGCTACTGTCACTATCTCTGTCTCCTGGGATGTTGATTAATTTGTCATTTAGAAGACAGGTTTATTCATATCATCTACATCTCAATTTCTACTTTCTAATGAACATTAATTTTATTCTGTTCTTCTATATTTATATAGCGTTCTCTTTTCATTGCTTATTGGTTTTTTGGTAACTGATCTGATATAAAAGTGAAAAATTATATTCCTAAAGGGTATTCCCAATGTAGGAATATATTTTAGGGAGTTCACTTTCCAGGTAACATTGCTTATTCACATTACCCATCATATATCTTTATTTTCTGATGTTTGCTTGGAGTTATTTCCTGAAGGACAGGCAAAGATGGAAGTAAAAGTAGGACTGTCATTACTTCCAAAACAATACTCTGAAAGAGAGGGATGGCTCCAGCTGTTTGATAAATACACACCTTAAATGTCTGATATAAGAGAAAGGCACCAAGAGAGGAAATGAGTCTTTAAATTTATTTTCCCTCAATTGAGATGGCTTTGTTTCATGAGCACAAGTACATCACTACGCAATTAATAATTTATCTAAATCTTGCTCTCTTGACTTAAAATGTGCTGGAAATTCTTCCCAGATTCAGACAAAATATTTCTTTTCGGGTTTCTGAACTGTTTTGTGAATTATTCTAACTTTTTATATTTGTACCATGTCTTCATAAAATTTTCCCCCATGCAATTTAGCAAGAACACACACACACACATACACGCACACACACACACACACACACACACACACACACACACACACACACCAGGAACCATTAATACAATGTCACATGATTTGGTTGTGAATTTTCTGTTTCAAAGTAAATTTTGAGCATGGATTCAAGGTACTAAATTATTAAACAGCTTAATTATGAAAATAATCTTCTAGAAATCTGAAAAAGGCTATTTTTAAGCAAAATAATGTGGCTTTTTGTCCAAACTTCCATTTGGGAGATAAGAAAGCTTGAAGTTTGTTGCTCAGATACTGGGATGGGATAGGAATGGCTCACTTTGTACTACAGAGATTTAAAGCCCAGGTTGTTCTAAAAGATAGCTGATAGGGCTAAAGCCAGATTGAATACTTCAGGATAGACCATTAAGCTAAGACTTAGATATGGAAGAGACAGTCAGAGGCTAAACCCAGGTGTTTGGCATAAAGGAAGAAACTGAGTCTAACAAATCACATTAAGAAGGTCCAGAAGGCATAGTAACAGGGGGGCATGGAGACCCTGATGCAGTGCCCTTTGAACTGTGAAAGTGTGTGTGCACTCAGCAAGATGCACTTGCTGAGAATGTCAAACTAGCTCACAGGGGCTCAAAACTGTGAACTTGCCCTTTAGTTAAATACAATCAGTGTGTCTAATCTGTTGACTTTAGATATTTTGGAATCCAGTAATAGTTTTGAATACTTCACATACTTCAGCTGGGATAATGATTGTAATTATAGAACAATATATAGAATGGTATATGTAACTGATTTTTTAAATGTTACCTGTCTTCACTTTTATTAACTTCTCTAAGTCTCTGATCAGGTTCAAATCCAATCCAACATTTCACATGTGACTCTTTGTTTATGGTTTCTTATGGTTGAGACTTAAGTTATTTTACTACTAATTAGGGTAAAGAAAATACATGTTAATATTTGTTTAAGATATTAAATATTCTTCTCTCCGGGAATTGCAGACTTTAGAATTAGAATAGAATAGAATTCCTCTCAAGGTCAGGAGTCTGCCATCCATACTTTTGTATCCTTTAAAGCAACTCCTGCTTTTATAAATTGACTACCTATCAATATGTTTTTGAATCACTAAAATAAATTAAGCAATTATTTGTGAGGTATATAAAACTTAGAATGTATTTACATAAACATAATCTCTTTGAATCCTCAATATAGCAACTATTACTATCTCTATTCTATGAGTAAGAAAACTGAACCCTAAGATCACATTTTTGCTATCATTAATTGTGAATATTTATAAATAAACACAAAAGTAGAGGAAATTAATCACCATTTTTATCATCCATATCCCGCATTTGTAAATATATACTCTCACCTGTTTCAATGCCCTTCCGTTTCTTTGTTTTTTAATTTTTTTTTAACATTTTTATATATTGTTTTTGAGAGACAGAGATAGAGCTCCAGTGGGGGAGGGGCAGAGAGAGAGGGAGACACAGAATCCGAAGCAGGCTCCAGGCTCTGAGCTGGCAGCACAAAGCCCCACTCTGGGCTCAAACCCACAAACTGTGAGATCACAACCTGAGCCAAAGTGGATCAGTTAACCGACTGAGCCATCCAGGCACCCCTCAATGTCCTTCCATTTCTTAAGGTATCATCAAAACATTTTATTTCAAAACATTTACATACTATAGCAGGAATTTCCAAAAATATAGCCATTTCCTTACAGAACCAGTGTGTTTTTGTCACAACTAGCAAGTTAAAAATAATTCCCTGATATCATCATATACCCAGTCCTTACTATAATTATCCATGATTATCGTTTTATAGCTGGTTTTTGAATCAACCCATCTGGTAAATTTTCTTTGTATTATAATACAGAGGCCTTCAAATCAATCATCAATTCACCAGAAAAAAAAAAATTTAATAATGTACCTATTTAGAGAAAATACTGGATGATTTGACATTTTACCTCTAACGTGTAACACTTTGCTAGTGTAGAAGTAACAGTTTTCTCTGCCAGTGCCCTTGTGCCACTAATTCTGTAGTTGTGTAATTGCATCACTAGCCATACCAGAAGAATAGCGCAGATCTCCTCCTGCTTCCCCAAATGTCACTGGAGATAATGAAAAAAAGGAAAATATTCCAAAATCATCAAAAACCAACTCAAGACAAGCATGAATCTTAGAAGACTTAGGAAAAGAGAAAAATAGAAGAAAAAATCAGAAATTCAAAACATTGTAAGATTGTAAAGAATGATTTATGATATTAAATTTACCTAATTAAATGAATGTTAAATCATTATTAAATGTTAAGTAATTTTTATCAGAAGCAAAAAATGTTAAGTAGTTATTTAGAGCATGGATCTGAAGACAGGCACACTGGGGTCTATGTCTCCACATGGCCCACAATTAGCTTTGTGGCTTTGGGCAAGTTTATTACCTCTCTAAGCCTCAGGATTTTGTTCTTTTGTATTTTGTTTTGTTTTCAGTTTTTTCGTTTTAACAATGGAGAAAGTAACAGTACCTAACACACAGTTTTTGTGTGAGTTTTAAATATCTGTAAAGTAATGAATAGATCTCTTGGCACAGATTCTATGCTCAATAAGATCTAGATCTTATTATCACAGTATTAGTATTTCATACTCCATATTAAAGTTTATAATATAAATTTTTTAAAACATACATGTAAAAACAAAGACATCATAAAATAAAACTGCAGACCAAAGTTTCTTATGAATGTGAATGCCAAAATCCGCACAAATTCTAGTGAGCCAAATCCATCAGCACATGGAGAATTCTACACCATGACCAGGTGGAATTTACCTCAGGGGTGCAATGTTGGTTTTACATCTGAAAATAAATTCATATAATACATTCTATCAGTATAATAGAAAATGAATATCGCACAACCATTTTAAAAGATGCAGAGAAAACATTTGGCCAAATTCAACACACCTTTTACTATAAAAATACTCAACAAACTAGAAATAGAGGGGAACTTCCTCAACCTGATAAAGGATGTCTATGAAAAACCCATAGCTAACATTTTAGTTAATGGTGAAAGAGCGATACTTTCCTTCTAATTTCATGAGTAAGACAAAGATGTTTGCTCTTGCCACTTCTATTCAATATTGTACTTAGAGGTAAACTAAATTTGTACCAAAGAATGAAGTTGGATTTTTACCTCATACCATATACAAAAATTAACTCACTATTGACCAAAGACCTAAAGTAAGAGCAACAAAACAAAACAAAACAAAACCCCATAGGAGTGAGTTTTCATGACTTTAGATTTGGGAAAGAATTTTTGAAAAGATTTTATTTTTAAATAATTTCCATACCCAGTGTGTGGCTCAATCTCACAACCTCAAGATCAAGAGTCGCATCCTCTACTGACAGAGCCAGCCAGGCACCCCAGGAAAGGAGTTTTGATATTATACCAAAACACAAGCAACGAAAGAAAAAAATAAATAAATTGGACTTCATCAAAATTAAAAGCTTCTGTGCACCAAGAAAGTGAAAAGACCCACAGAATGGGAGAAGTATTTGGAAATCATATATTTTAAGCAACTTATGTCTAGAATACATAAAAAAAACTTTACAACTCAATAATAAAAAGACAACCTATGTTTTTAAAATGAGCATAAGATATGATTAAACATTTATCCAAAGAATATATATAAATGTCTAATAAGCACATGGAAAGATGGTCAATATCACTTATCATCAGGAAAATGTAATTCAAAACCACAGTGAGATACCATTTCAAACCTAAAAATCAAAAAGTCAGGTTACAGGTGTTGGTGAATATGTGCAGAAATCAGGACACTTACACACTGTTAGTAGGGATGTAAAATGGTGCAGCCACTTTGGAAAATAACCTGGCAGTTTCTCAAATGATTGAACATAGGATAACATATGACCAAGCAATTCACTCCTAGGTATATCCCAGGAGAAATGAAAATATATACCCTCACAGAAACTTGTACACAAATGCTCTTAACAATATTATTCATAAAAGCGGAAAGGTAGAAACAACCTAAAAATTCATCAACAGACATGGTGAACCCACGCAATGCTTACAAAAAAATAAGCCAACATTATGGATACTCTCCTTAAAATGGAAGGGTTTCTTTATGGCAGGGTGGGCATCAGGGCCACTCTATATATAGACTAGGCACAGTTCCAATTCACCCCTGTTAGGCCAGACAAAAAGGAACCTCAAATATGAAATGGGCCACTGACTACCAAGGTTTCATGGACAGTGAAATAATAATACAGAAATGGAGTTTCCTGGCTGACACTGCTGTAGCCTACAGCTCCCTCAACATACCCTCAAGCTGACTACATTAGCTAATCTGTCAGATCATAATCTGAGAGGAACATTTGTAGGCCACTATGTGAACATTGGGAATATCTACAAGGATTTCATGAATGTCCTGTGGGCTCGACTTTAGCTACACACTAAATGCTAGATGAAGAGAACATTTATATTTTCCTAGATTAGTAAAAAAGGGGGGAAAGTTACTTGATACTGTGACAAAACTTCTAAACCCATATTTCCTAGGAGTCTTGAGGATTAAGAGAGATGATATAGGAGAAGTGCTTAACACAGTGAATGAAACATAACAAATGTTCAACATATTTTACCTATTTCAATAAGGCTGAATTTGATGAGCACCCTAATTTAGGATATAAGCTCGCCATGAGAACAAACAATAAGGAGAAAGTTTTAAAGTGTGACTTGGAGTAAAAGTGATATTTGAGTTAAACTCAGAAGAGAAACAAAGCTTTTAAAAATCTGGGATAAGGGAAGAGGATTTCAGATATAGAGAACATGAGGAAAAATACATAGCATACCTTAAAGCAAATATTTGCAGAAACAGGATATTGTGTATGTGTGATGAGACATCCTCACATTTTCCTAATTCATTTTGCATTTTCTAGTAATAAAATCAGTGTAATTATCCTCTTAGGAAGCATTCTGATGGAAAGCTTTATCTCTATACTGCTATTCAAATAAATTAAATTAACCCAAATTATCTAGGATTTATAACTGAATGAATAATTAAGAAAGGAAAAGGAAGAAAGATAATAAATGATGGATAGATAGATAGATAGACAGATAAGAGAAAGAGAGAGAGAAATAGATAGACAGGTGCACATAATTGGCCTGTCATTGAATTTTTCAGTAAGGGGACGATTCTCCTTTTCATTACTTTGACATCAGCCTTTCTGGTAAGAGACTTATGTACCCAGTACAAGCAAATAACTGAAATTCCTATTGTAATTCTATGAAGGACTAACAAATAATCTCCAGGTCCTAGTTACCAGATACCCCTTTTGGCTTTTAATTTCCCAATCCCACTTCATTCTCTGAGTGAACACTGCTACCTATTAGGTGTGCGGTTTTTTTTAATTGTTTCTGTGAGTTTACATATACATGGGTATTCGTATTGCTCCCCAACTAGCTTTTGTCACTTAACAGTGAATCTTTAAGTTATTTAGATTGTATATCTAGTTAATTTATTTGAATAGGTAGACATCATTCCATAGTATGTATCAATATATTTTCTTAAACTTTCCACTTAAAAAAAATTTTTTTTAATGTTTACTTATTTTTGACAGAGAGAGAGAAAGAGAGAGCCAGCGGAAGAGGGGCGAGGGAGAGACACAGATTCCAAAGCAGGCTCCAGGCTCTGAGTTGTCAGCACAGAGCCTGATATGGGACTCATACTGATGAATGGCAAGATCATGACCTGAGCCTAAGTCAGACGCTTAACTGCCTGAGCCACACAGGTGCCCCTAAGCTTTCCACTTTTGATGGACATGTATGCTTTTCCAAATTCATTTTTTGACTTTTCAAGAATTCTCAAACAACTTTGTGATTAGGTATTAATGTATTATATATATTAATATATATATTTCCACGGGGGTAAATAGTACCTTTGTAAATACATTCATAGACGTGGTATTTCTGAGTCAACGTATATGCATCTTCGTTGACGTATACTGCCAAATTTCTCTCTGATGGCCTGTACCTGATTTATTTCCAACTAGCTGTGTTCAACTATGCTTGATTATCCCCCTCTTGCCAACGCAAGATATTACAAACTTTTTTTTTTGTCATTCATTTTAATTTGCATTTTTCTGATGATAGTAAGGCTGGACATCATTTTGTATTTGTTTTATTCATTTGAATTACTTCTGCTGAATTTAATATCTTTTGAAATTCTTAATGGGTTTGAATTTCTAAAATAAAATGTAGAGTGTGACACATATATGTGTATGTGCGCATGCATACATATTTGTGCATCTCATATATTATAAGAGAAATTCAGGAAGGAAATATACCAAACTGTTAAACATAATTACTTCTAAAAAGAATAGTAGGATTTGAATAAAGTGTTAAGGAAGATATCTAGGTTTTTTTTAATTTTTAAAATAAATATTGATATTAAAATATTAAAAGAATGGGGTGCCTGGGTGGCTCAGTCGGTTAAGTGTCCAACTCAATTTTGGCTCAGGTCATGATCACTGTTCATGAGATCAAGCCCCCACACTGGGCTCTGCACTCATACTGCAGAGCCTGGTTGGGATTCTCTGTCTTCCTCTCTCTCCCCGTCCCCCATTCTGAAAAATAAATAAACATTTTAAAAAATAAATTATTAGAAGAATGAATTTTGCCAGGATATTTCTAAAATAAGATTTTTAAATGTGTTATTGCATATTATTATTTCACTTGCATTTAAAGGGCTCCTACATAAAAGACTTAAATCTTCAGTTCTGGGAAATTTTATTACTTTACTTATTTTATTAACCATTTCTCCACCCATCCATTCCCACTTTTTCTTTGTTCTCCCTTTCTGGTTCTCCTATTTCATGGCTATTGGAACTCCCGAAACTATTTTATGGTTTCTTTTTTTTTCTTTGTGTCTTTATAACTCTCTTTGGAAAAAATTCCTTGGTTCAATATTCCCCTAATTCAATTTTCAATATTTCCATTATACTAGTCATCCCATCTATTAAGGTGAGGTTTCTTTCAGTAAATATGGTTTTAAATATCAAAAAGAGAGCCAATTGCTTATTTTTGCCTCAACAATCTGTTCCTGTCTTATCCATAAATTTCTTTTCTGATGATATTAGTTGTTCTTATTTCAAAATGTCCTTCTGTTTACCCTTGGAGTTAGTTCTATTTATTGTTTCTGCTTTCCTCAAATATTTGGTGATTCTTGATCATCTGTTTATGTTTACAGAGGAAAGTAAAGGTTTATCAGCCTAACTGTTAGAATGTATTTTCTCAGCGTGAATGATGCCTATGCTGCTGGCAACAGTACAATTTTTATTACAGTGTTCGATGCTCTTCCAGAATGCTAAGGTCCATCTTAGTCGATTTTCCTTAGGTTATGCAAAAGGCTTGTTTTCTAGCTACATGGTTTACACTACCAATCCCGGTAGTGTTGTATATAGTTCTCTCAAGGGCACATTTTTGGATTGTAGTCGTTTCTGACAATCAGCTTCATCTGCTATTTGATTTCAGGGATGGATGCCTCAAAATTGCTGTCTATTGATTGAAGAAAATACTATTCCTAGACTTATTGTGAATGCATGCACACACACATGCAAACACACACATGCTTCTTAAAAATGACAGATAAATATGACAGACGGTTCACCCAATTCCATATAAATGGCTATATATATATATATATATATATATATATATATTTGGTGTAAGTGAGTTAAACACAAATGTTCAGTCCTCACGTATACTCAAACCCTTTGAGTATTCACCATTTTCATAAACTCTATTAGCTTTGATTGAATAAATATGCTAAAATATGAATTCCCTTTTATAAATAAAATGAGTTCAAATGATTGCTTGCCTTTTCCATTTATTCAGTGTAAAAGGAAATGTCCTTTACTTCCTTTGTTTATTCCTTACTTTCTTTTTCATTCTTTATTTTCTTTTCCAACCTTTCCTTCATTCTTCCTTTCTTGTCTATTCAACTCCCACCAAAAAAAAAAAAAAAAAAAAAAAAGGAGGGGTGGAGGAGGGTTTTTTTGCATTTTAAATTTAAATAAAAATAATTACATGAAACCGATTCTTATTCTCTATGTCAAATTCTATGGCTTTTCTTTGAGTAGTACTTTAGGATTTTGCCTGATAACTTTGAGCTTTATTGTCTGAAAAGGAAAGTTACAATAAAAAAGTCATTCAGTCATAGATTGTGGAATTGATAAGATGTTGTCATCCCCTTTAAATAGAGAATCAAACAATAGCTTTAGATATATGTCTATAGTTTCATATTTTAAAACTGTTTTTTTAATTTTTTTTTAATGTTTATTTATTTTTGAGACAGAGAGAGACAGAGCATGAACAGGGGAGGGTCAGAGAGAGAGGGAGACACAGAATCCGAAGCAGGCTCCAGGCTCTGAGCTGTCAGCACAGACCCCCGATGCAGGACTCGAACTCACGGACCGTGAGGTCATGACCTGAGCCGAAGTCAGACGCTTAACCGACTGAGCCACCCAGGCGCCCCTAAAACTGTTTTAAATCTTTGATGTGAAATGTCTTCTATCTTTAGACCTTGCAGTAGTGTGTCTTCATTTCAAATGCTTACATAAAATGTAATTACAGGGATTTTATAGCATGTTTCTCTCTTCATTCTCTTCTCCCCAGGTTTACCTTAGTAGCAGAGTTTGAGCACATTTCAGCTGTAATCAGGAGTGTCTGAACAGACAGCTAACGAAATGCCTCCAATTTGCCCATTAGAGAACTTTGAGAACGAAGAACTTTAAAACTTCCAAAGTCTCAGGAGTTTTTAATTCTTAAAATTAATATTTTCCTTAGCGTCCTGAAATGTGTACATCTGCTAGTCTGAATATTTTAATGAGTTAATGTCTACCATATGCCAAGTACAATCTGCAACTCACCGTTCTCTGGTGTCTATAATATTAACCGCTTAGCAGGCATTACCTTCAGCCGTCACAATGATAAACATGCAGTTTGCTATTCCGCTCCCATTTGTCACATTTGACACATAAGCATCGAGAGTGACTTTCCTCTACCCTCAGCTCTGGCAACAGTAAAGCTTATTAACATAGCTGGAACATTTTTAATCTCCTACAGTTCCTGGCTTTCTCAGCCAATAATATTCCTTTGAATATGTGCCACAATACTTGACATTTCTCCTTAATGTTTCTCAAATCCATTCTTTTACCGCTACCTCCATGAATGCCACCTTGTTTCAGGTAACCGTCAATAGTCACCTGGATCACTACAACAGCCTTCTGACTTCTTTGCCTCCAGTCTCACATCCTTCAATCTACCCCCTTCCATTTTGCTATCAGAAGAGTTCTTCATAAAGCAGCAACCTTATTGTTACTCTTTGATTAGTTTGGAATTCCTTAACACTGCTTCTATGACCCTTGTCACTGAAGCATTTTCGTCTCCAATTTCATTTGCATGATTCTCTTCTCAATCTCTTCAGACTCAAAATATTTGAAACCATACGTAGTATCCCTCTCAAAGCATTCTTTTCTCTGGGTTCTCAATTTTTGTATATGCTGCTGTTTCTGTCAGGAATTCTTTCCCCAACTTCCCACTTTTATCAAGAACTCCCATAATCAGCTGATGCCTTTTCTATGTGAGTCTAAAATACCTTGTATTCACTGTGCTTTGTTGTGATTGTCTGCTTACATTCCTGTCTTCTACAATTGAAGGTAAACTGTAAGTCAGGTTAAGCATTATTCACCATTGTTTCTCAGTCTTTAATACAGTTTTGACTTGAAGAAGGTGTTCACTAAGTGTATCTTTAGGATGCTGTTTAGAGTTAAGCACATTTCTGGAGTTGTACCATACTTTAAAACCATCTGAATAGGTACTAAAGATTTACTATCCAAATTAGTTTTTTTTACATTTTATGAATGGATTTAATTACAAAAAATATCCTTCATGATCTTCACAGAGCCCGGCACGGGGCTCGAACTCACAGACCGCGAGATCATGACCTGAGCCGAAGTCGGACGCTTAACCGACTGAGCCACCCAGGCACCCCAGAAAGATACAATTATTTACAGCAGACTGTGGTAAATACTCTCATAGAGTGTTGATTGCTATACAAAGGGAGCAAAATGGAAATGTTACTGAATCCCAGTCTTTATATATTATTTGTGTCATAAGGCCACAAAAACAGATAACTATTCTGTTCAAAGTACATTTTTAAATGTCATTTTATCTAAATGTACAGCTAGGTACATAATAAAATTTGACATTTGTCCTTGAAACTAAAATGTTGGTATGAGTTTATAAATTCACAACACACATTTATATGCAGACATTATTTAGTTCAAGCACATTAACATCTTTAAACATCTCCATTTTAGAATGAATTTTCTTATATTTGACTTTATTAGTAAGTTATAAATATTGTCAAGTAAAGTACACACACACACATACAAAACACACACACACACAGCCATTTGAAATCAGACACAAGACTGTCTGATTTTAAATTTAGGAACTCTTTAAACTTTCTAGCACATTTTAGAGTTAAAAAAGACTTAGGGGGTTTCCCATGATTTGCTTTATATGTCACTTAGAGTTTGTGGTAAATTTCAATCTCCTCCAATTGTTCACACATTAGTGTGTACATCAATCTTTCCCCAACCATGAGTTCTTTTATTGGAAATTAAAAATATATGTGTATTCACTTTTGTGGATTACATTTTCCCTAGCAGTAAGACTTGTACACAGAGTAAATGTAAGGAAGTCAGTTAAACTAAATGAGTCATTGTCTGAAGACAGACTCCTGAAACGGGATGTACCTCTGAGTCACTTTCCTTTCCACCTTTGTTCTTCTGCTGGTGGCGTGCTAGCAATCAGTCACATTCACTCTTCTCATGAAAATATATTGTTGTTGCCCTTCAGCTCTCCCCTCATAACTTGGAAGCCCTGGTAGACATTTAAAAGACAAAGATCAATCTGGCTTTTAGATTGTTAGAAGATTGCATTAACCCCTGATGCACATTGGTATCATAGCAGGAGGTAACGGACCTCTGATCCTACGGCTTACAAGTTGGCTTTTTATAAAAGAACTGTCTGATCCAGGTCACCTTATCTATTCCTTTAACAGCCTCTCTCACATAATAATCAATTTAAACCCACCGAGTGTCCAAGTGAATCCGCAGATATTCAACTCATTATACAATAGAAAAGAATCTCCTTGCGTCATGCTTTTGTAGCCACATTGTTGCACATCTTCTTGCAAAGATAAACCCAATATCACCACTTGGCAGTCAACCAAACCTTCTTCATGGAGCTAAGTATGTTGGTCATATAGCACTAATCTTTAGGTTAAAGTTCAGTGGGATAAAAAATTTTAAATGAAAGAATAAGAATTTCAGCCAAGCAGAATGAGGTTCTCTGCCACAAATTTATGTTATTCAAGTCACATCTAGTTAAATATCTCCTCTAGAAAAATAATAGCAGGTTTACACATAAACTATATAATTTAAATAAACAACTCTGCATGGGAAAACTCTAAATGACAGCCCAGCTGCCAAAAAATAAGCTACACTGGAAATTAGGTCTGAAAGATTCAGGAGTGTCCTTTGTCCTTCTTAGTATACCTTTTAAAGCAAGGAGGCTCACCTTACTCCATTTCAAATGTTTCCTTACACCCCTAGAAATACAACAACTCAAAAAATTAATTAATATGAAGAATTAAACAAGTGAATTAAAATATTTTTTTAGTTGCAAAAGTGTTCTGTGAAAGATAAAGCAAAAAACCAATGAGCTCTCTATTCCACAGAAACAATGGTTTCTTTTCTTTCATGCATAGTCATGTGGTGCTTAGGTAGCATGCACAATATTGAGTATGAAGTAAATAAACACCTAAGCCGCTGCTGTCAAAAAGACAGAAAATACTATAAAGCTACATATGACGCTCAGATTCCAAGAAATGATTCTCAGTGTCATAGAGAAAGAGAGCTGCAGTATCACTCAGCCTTTTCTATTAACTTGAAATGCAAGGCGACCGAATATGCCAAGCCATTTACAGGGAAACGAGTCCTTTTCTAGAAAGCAACTTATATATAATATGGTACCTTAACGCTTTGCTTTAGCAATGTCCAAGGACTCTCTTGGCTGCTAATATAATAAGCAGGAAACTTAGAAAGGAAACTTAGAGATAGGCATATGCTAAAGACACAGATTGTAGAATGAACAAAAACCATTCTATATGCAGCATATAGGTGATGTCAGTAAGGAGGAGCTGGAGACGGATATTAAGACCTTTCATAGGTCTTTCATGGTTCATCTATTTCATAGAACAATACTATGTCAAGTGTTGTTTGTTTGTTTGTTGTTGTTCTTAGCTAGGGCATTTTATTTGTTATTATTTTTACTTAAATTTTAGTTAACATACAGTGAAATATTGCTTCAGGGGTAGAATTCAGTGATTCATCACTGACATACAATACCCAGTGCTCATCCCAACAAGTGCCCTCCTCAGTACCCATTACCCTTCCAGACCATATCCCACCCACATCCTTCTGTCAACCCTGATTGTTCTCTATCATTAGGGGCCTCTTGTTTTTATGTTTTAAAACTCATCCTCTACAGATTCTTTTGTGGTCTCTACAATGATCTCAAGTAAAGAATCCTTTGAAATACTAGATTTCTGCATTCTCTGAATGTCCCAAAATAAGCACAACTAGAGAACAGCCACAGCATCCTTAGGGTGCTGACTTATGAAAGCTACACATGCTCATGGTAGAAATTAAGAAAATATATATAAACAAAATTAAGAAAGTAAAATGATCTGTATTTTCTTCAGCTGGAAATGTTGGTGTAAATCTCTTCTATCTTTTTTTTGCTATGTATATTTATTTATGTTAACTTACAATATTAACAAAGTAGATACTTATGACTGAAAGCACCGATCCATTCATTAAATGCAAATATTATATATTGATGCCATTTATTTCTTTTTTTTTATTTTTTAAATTTTTTTCAACGTTTTTTATTTATTTTTGGGACAGAGAGAGACAGAGCATGAACGGGGGAGGGGGCAGAGAGAGAGGGAGACACAGAATCGGAAACAGGCTCCAGGCTCTGAGCCATCAGCCCAGAGCCCAACGCGGGGCTCTAAATCACAGACAGCGAGATCGTGACCCGGCTGAAGTCGGACGCTTAACCGACTGCGCCACCCAGGCGCCCGATGCCATTTATTTCTTAACAGTATACAATCCTATGTTTCATTTAAATTTTTTTAAATAGCATGTTAATAAACGACGACCCCCTACACATATGAACAAGTAAATGGGTGATGGAAACAGAGAGATTGCTAAGGGGAACAATATGATACCTTTAAAATATGCACACGTATGTTTTCCTCATATATATATATATATATATATATATATATATGAGAAAGAAAACCTCTGCCTGAATTGTTTGCAATGAATAGAATAATGCTTTTAGAAAGCTGTTTGGGATTAATAAAATTATAATTCACCAATAAAGATTTTAGATCTAATATTACAAGTTATATAACAAAATTAAATCTATAAATGTCTCAATCATATAAATAGCAAGAAAATGACATGGAGTAGACCATATTCAGATGAAGTAATATCCAAAATGACTGAAAAATGCTACTTAGTATACATATAATCTGCAACCAGAAAAATATATGTATAGAGTTCATGAAAACTTCAGGAAATGGGGCACCTGAGTGGCTCAGTTGGTTAAGCACTGACTTCGGCTCAGGTCAGGATCTCAAGGTTCATGGGTTCAAGCCCCGTGTTGGGATCTGTGCTGACAGCTCAGAGCCTGGAGCCTGCTTTGGATTCTGTGTCTCCCTCTCTCTCTGCCCCTCCCCCACTCATGCTCTGTGTCTGTCTCTCAAAAATAAATGACATTATAAAAAATTTAAAAAAACACAAACTTGAGGAGACTATTGTCAATAATGCTGCTTTGTTGGTTATAGGTCTATTCAAGCTTTCTATTTCTTCCTGTTTCGATTTTGGTAGTTTATATGTTTGTAGAAATTTATCCATGTCTTCTAAGTTGTCCAATTTGTTGAGATACAGTTTTTCATAATATTCTCTTATAATTGTATTTCTCTGATGTTGGTGGTTATTTATCCTCTCTCATTTGTGATTTTATTTATTTGAATCCTTTCTCTTTCCTTTTTTGATAAATCTGACTAGAGGTTTATCAATTTTATTAATTTTTAAAAGAACCAGCTCCTGGTTTCATTGATCTGTTGTTCTATTGTTTTTTGTGTGTTTTTTTTGTTTTGTTTTGTTTTTAGTTTCTACACAATTTATTTATGCTGATTGGAATTTAAGTAAAAACTTTAAAAAAATAAAATAAAACTTCAGAAGGCATCAAAGTTCCAAAATTTCTGGGAGGGAAGTAATCCACGTTCTGGGATGTGAAATTGTTAGCATGTGCCATGGTCTGCTTAAAACTTTGACAGTAAATATAGGAGGAAACACAACATATCTTGCTGCAACATGAAAGAATATTGAATATTTGGGAAGATAATTAAGAATATATGTTATTTTCCTGAACAGGTCTTTAGCACCTGAGATTGGTCTATTATAAAACTCTTCATTGATTGTATATTCATTTGAAAGAGGGGAAATAGCTTTAAGGTAGCAAAGATCAAGCTAATTATTTTTGGAGTCAGTACATCAGTGGACTTCAAGAAAAATCCCATAGTTCACTAGAATCCTAAACATTTTTCTTTTGTGGGGAAGGAAAATTAATCTCCTATTCCTTGAGTTAAATTTTGTAAAAATGAATATCTTTCCATAGTTGAGGACATTATTAAAATATGTTTAATTTATTAGGTTGAACATGATTTCATAGAAAAATTACATCAAAAAATTTTCTAAATCTGTGCAATGCTCTTATTTACTTATTGTCACTCTATGCTTATCTTATGTTTGAAATCTCATTTCCTTCAAGAAAGATTTTATTCCTTTAATTCATGGATCAATATTTGGTCAAAGCATTTAAGAACTGCCAAAGGATATATGTTTAACCATATAGCAGATTTCATTAATGAATGATCTTCAATTTACATTGAAAGAATAGTTTTTGCCTTAACAAGAATTAAGTGATTGATGAATAAATTAATGCAATGTTGATTAAATATATTAGAAATTGTGGCATGAGGGCCACATATAGTGTTTAAGCTTTCCCTTCATTGACAATAGATTAAAACATTGAAACATCCACATAGCTTTGAGGTTGTGCATTAAGTCAATTCAAATTCCCTTCCTACTAGACACTTGCTCTCAGGAATCATCAGAGAAATACTTCAGAGCATGGCTGACATCACTGAGTGATGATGTAGTGTAAAAGAAAGTTATGGGAATAAATATGTGGCTGCCTCCAAAACACTTGAGTTGAGCAATTCCTTATTCCAGGCTTCAAACCTCCCTGATGAAGCAATGGAAATCAATCATTTCCTCAGCATGAAGGTTGACCTTCAGAAAAGGGTTGAATGATTTGCTGCAACTTTATAAAGAGGTGCAAAGAGACCTTCATTAATAGTCCATTCAGATTATAAGTCATGTTTTTTCCTAAAGTGATCTTGAAAGAACCTTCAAAGGAACAGAGATCAGAATCTGATTAAAATAGCATCTGATTAGCCATCCTTGACTCAGTCTTTCCAAAATTTCCACAAATATATACTAATGAACACACATAAATAGATGAAATCTCATCAAAATATTGAGAAATAATAATGACAATTCTCCCACTAGACTCTTGAAGGAAATTCTACTAAATTCATGATCAGTATAGATGAATAAAGAATCACAAGTGTTAGAAAAATTATTATTTAATGCCTAAAAGAGACCAAACCTGTCCCCCAGAAAGAAGGTAAGGAAACCCACTCTTTTGCCACTACATGAATACTGATTCAAGGGCTCAGGACAGCCTTTTCTCTATATATACACCCAGAATTATCGACTGAAGTGAGTATTCAAACATACTTTCCTGAACCCAACCCAAAAAGTATTAAGTAAAAATATATATAAGTTTAAAACATAGAAATCAACATTTTCAGTAAACATCCTGGATGATTCTTCAGCACATTAAAGTTTGAAAACCACTATTTTATATCATGATAATTCTTTTTTTTTAAGTAAAGTTTAAAAAAAGTAATATACAAGTAATATGAACTCTGACCACATGAATATGACAGGAGAAACATTTCTGCTGAATTTTCCCCATCTACCACCACCATTTAGCCCTTAGATTCCATTTATATATAGATTTCATGAAGACTTTCTCTATTAATGTTGATATGGAGAATCCATAAGGAATCTTTTTTTTTTAATACTTCTAGGTAAAGCCCAATCAATCTGGCATTCGAGTCCTAAGAAACAATTAATTTTGCATTAGGCTACAGAGAATAAAAATTAAAAGATCATCTGAAAGTATTTGCCTGGACAGAAGATATGAATTTGTCAGAAATCCATTTTAAGATCAGGAGTAGCAATTTCTTATTGTGTAAGGTAGGAAGTGAGGTTGGTGGTTGTTCCACTCCGATTAACAAAATTAGAAGAGCCAGCTATCCCTTAATTTTATAAAAAGGTTATTTACCCAATACTTAGTCATGGAGAAAAAAATACATAAAACTTTCCTCATGATCAAGTGGGTTTTTAAAACTACCTAAGACTATGATCTAGAGTCACATATTTGCAGAGACATAGTACAAGAGCTAAGACCCTGGGATCTTCATCTCTAGACCATATCTATACCCTTTCAACTACAGTTGTTGTGATTTCACTGAAAACATACATTAGAAAATTCATCAAATGTGAAGTTCTTGGTATGACAAAGTATTAGCCAAACTTCAGATCATGTTTGTATAGCTCACCCACACTTTATCCATGCAGTCCTGGTTAAAGCATTTCAAACTAGTTCATAAAAATAAGTGCATCTATAAGCACCCTGGGGGAAAAAATGTTTACTGAGACAATTCTCAGAGATGGATCCCTCTGATAAGAAAGATTGTGATGAACCTTTTCTGAAGAGGTTTCAGACAGTCAACAATGTGGAGCAGTTGGAATGCCATTGTTCCCTTTAACTGGAGGGAACACTAGTTTGTGGACAGGAAATGCAGTCAGAATACTTCAATGACAGAATGTGCTATTCTAAATGAGAGCAGCATCTCCCCCTGCATCACTCCCCTGGTTGGCCCTGAAACCAAGAGGACCAGGAGAAGAACTAGAGGGAATAAACAGATAAACAGATGCAAAGCTAATCCCTCCCACCACCACCCCCCAAAAAACAACAAAAAAATATACACCAAAACTCTGTATTTGGTAACATCATTAAAGAAGTAAGTCATTAAATCTAAAATCAAATCTAAAATCAAATCATTAAAGAAGTAAAATTAACTTTATATTAATTTTACATGAATATTTTCAACAAACATCTCCAAACGTATCTTTGGATCAATCCAACTAATCATTTGAGAATCAGAAGTGGAAATTTTAAAACTGATTCATGTCCATGGGTAAGAAGATTTGTATTCATGAAAGACATGTAACTTAGATGAATTATATGTTTTCTCAGACTGGTTCAAGCATTGTCTGAATTTAAAACAGGCTCAAAATTGGTGCCTCTTAAATGTGAGTTGGGTTCTCTTTACTATAGAAAGACCTCATAAATCTATGTGTGTGTGAGATTAGTAACTGGGAGTGCATAATAAGTACCTGAATGAATAAAAAAGAAATATAATCTGTAGGGAGAAGGCAGAAAGGGCAGGAATACTTGTACAGAATTAGGACAATGAATGTGTTTAAACCAGCACAACCTTTTCACACCCCTTCAACTACAGTTGCAAACTACAATGCATCAAAAAAATGAGGTTAAATGGAGAGCTATGTTAACCATTTAAAAAAAAGATTTATCACTATAAATGCTTTGAATGCTCTTAGATGTATTTTGATGACTTTTGAGCCCTAGAATATGAGTAAAATACATAAATGTGGATATAAAGCAAAGATATATGTGCATGTGATAAATATTTGCTTAAAGGTTAATTAACTTAATTGAGGACATAAAGAAAACTTTCCTAGAGAAGGCCCAAGTGAGATTTCTCTTGAAAGATCGGTAACATTTCAACATAGAGAGTTGACAGATTTCAGAAAATGGAAACAACACAAGTAAAGACATGGATAAGGAAAAATGGAGCTTGGAAAAGTAATTCCAAGTAGGAGAGGAATGTGAGATAAGGCTAAAAATATGCACATGTGACTTAATTCAGTGAAGCAAAATAATCAAAGGTTGGGACCGTGGAGACGTGCAAGTAACTTTCACAGATCCCAGCTAATAGGCATAGCTATCCTCAGAAGGTAGCCAGCTGAGCTCTGTGCTCAGGGAAGATCTACCAGCTTAGACAGCTGAATAGGTTAAAATGGAAGAATGCTGTAAGAGAGATGCAGAGGTAAGAGCTGAACTGGTAAGTAGAGCCATTTTTGTCCAGACACAGCAGGAAAAAATTAGTATCAGGGTGAAAAGTGTTATGGTATATATTACAAGTGGGAACTGGGAGAAAGTCCCTGGGAAGTCAGCCTGTCAGCAAGGGTCAGTTTAAACCATGGAGCCCATATCTCTTTGGTCTTATCTTGTACATCTTAACGTAGCTCCGATCAAGGATTCTTACTTGGCAAGATTTTTTGGAATAATCATGTTATTATATTTTTCCTATTACTATAAAATTCTAGTGACTCTCTGTACAATTTGTTGTCAGATCCATGAGCACTCTGGAATTAGAGTTACTATGAACTGATGACAATTATAAATACAATAATGGCTATAATATCAGAATCATTTGATTTGGGAATACAAGTGTTGGTTTGTATCAACTTAGTTAAAATTTAATGGAATTCGATCATCGATGATAAGCCCCATACATCTCATCAATTTGTGCCTGGGGACAGTAATCTGGGTAGGATTCTTAAGTTTCTTTTATCTCAGAGATACTTTCTTAACCCTCAGATCCCCTAAATTTTACTTTATTTCTGTATTCTTCTTCACAGGGAAACCTATACAATAATTAGACTCACTTAGACATCACATCCTGCAGCCTCCTAATGCACCCTATTTTCCACATTACACAACTCACCACTCTTTGTTGTAATTGCCTCTTTGGACCACTACCAGTCTCTTAATTCCAAGAAGGCAGGAGCAGGATCTGTCTTATTCACTAGGGAATTTTAATCTCCTAAACAGTAGTGTCATGCAATAATGCGTTTTTTCGGTGTGTTTATTTTGAGAGAGAGAGAGAGAGAGAGCACATGCACATGAGCAGGGGAAGGACAGAGAAAGAAGGAGAGAGAATCCCAAGCAGGCTCTTCACTGATAGCGTGGAGCCTAAAGTGGGGCTCAATCTCACAAACCGTGAGATCATGACTTGAGCTGAAATCAAGAGTTGGATGCTTAACCGACTGACCCACTCAAGTGTCCCTAAATGTTTTTTTAACTAAATGAATAAAAGAGTGGGGACACAGAAAAGTCCATAAGGTGTGAGTGACTATATTCTGCTCAGCATCAATCAAAACAAGTATCAATTCCAATAATGTAATGAACTTTCGGAATATAATGACCGTAAAGGACAGAAAACAGACAATAATTAAAACACACATACAAACCACAAAGTGAAAGTCTTCAAATCACAAGTGGCTTAATTACATTTTTTTGCTTTGGGTAAATCAAAAGGCTTTTCAAGCTCTACTACAATTATTATAAAAGATTCTAAATATTAAGTGCTAGATCTAAGAATAAGTAAGCTGAAGTAACTGAGTGTGAATAGGAACAAACACTATCAAGTCTTCCTTAAGAAATGTCATTTAAAGGTCAGCCTTGCTCTTTGCTTTTATTTTCTTTGGATTTAACAAACCAAACATTATTGTAAGCCATTTCTCAGAAAATGAAAGCAATCAACTCAAAACTCAAAGTCCATTAAAGAAGATTAAAAAGTATACACTTTTACCATGTATCATATGCTATTTTCGCCCTAGGCCATACTTTGATAACTTGTGTTTTTGTCTGTAAGTCCTCATCAGTGAAGTTCTAACATGTAAGATACTAGAATATAGGTTATTTCATCAGGAGTCTTGGTTAGATGAGGAATTAGGAAGCTGCTCACCAATTAAAGAGTTTACACGAGTTATTCCTGACACAGTACAATGAATTCTTGAGTCTAACAGACCGTGCACACTCATTTAGATTTTCAGTGACTTGGTCTATAGCCTCACTCATTCAGATGTTACACTCATGTATTCAGATATTACTTTCAAAGATTGCCATTCATTTCATATATATTTGAGTAGGCATTCCCACACATAAAGACCTGAAAACAAACCTTAAGTTTTTTGAAATTCAATTTTCTCCTAAAACACTCATTAGAAACCTGTTGGAGTACTAGCCCTTTTATATCACCTTGTACCACATCATGAGGATAACAGCGGGTCTGTGCTGCGCATGTTACATAATACCAAACATTATACATGTAATTTGGTAAAATCACTGTATGCTCCAGGGAACAGTCTTAACCTTTATCTTATGTTCTTACAGCTAGTGTGTCACCCATAGATCTATAGTCTCTCAAAGTTCTAAGAGTATTAGATAGAAACCTGCTGTTTATGCTAATTAAAGGCCACTGCTTCTGCTAACTTCAGTTACCTTCCATAACTCACACTTATTAGCAAGTACATTCACTTATGTTCTAGGTGTTTGATTTGTGGTTAAACATTTTTCATACATTATAGTTACAATAGTTAAAATTACTGACCTTTAGAGCTAAGTGAATTTGACCTGGGATAGAGGAAGCTATTCATTCCTAGATTAAGCAAGCATAATTTTTAAAAGTATGACAGTCAAACATTACAGAATAGTTTGAAGCTTTGGGGAATGAAGTCAAGAGGATTTTAAATCTCTGTATTTAAATAAAGGTCTCATGGCTTCTGCACCCTGATTAAATTAAATCAGCTGCCTGTAAAACATACTTGCATGCTTAGCATTACCAATTTACTTTCTACTTGGCACACTCTGAAATGTGTCATATCGAAAACTAGCGTAATTCTAATTGACATTGACCTGTGTCAACTGTGGATTAGCAGTTTTGCTTCAGCGATTGCGTCAAGAGTGTGCAATGCCTAATTGCCATAATTTTATTTTAATATAGGCTGCAGCTAAACTAAACCAGCTAAAAATGGCAATGTACCCTTTGAATGAGCTCTTATTCACTTAACTATTTACAAATGAAAGCTAGGAAACAATGTGGAAAGAGGTGAAGACAATTGGATTCAGAATTCAGAATCTATTACTGGATTTGTTATGAACTTGCATGGCCTTGAATGAGACATTTTATATTTCAAGGCCTCACTTTCCACATCTTTAAAATATGGGATGGATTGAACTATTCTTAAAGTCCTCTACAGCCCTAAAATGCCCTGACTTTCAATCAATTACTAAGGTTGCATTTTTAAATTCAACAAGGAAATCACAATATATTCTGTTTCTTGAACATGGTTTATTTCTGCTGGAAGCTGTGCGTTTGCTCAAAGATCTGTCATTTTGATCATATTTTTATGCAAATTTTATGTGTATGTAGCGATTATTTTAATACAAATAGGTACTCTGGGGGCAAGATTCTACTGGTTTATCAAATAAAATTTTTTTTAATTTGAATGTTTGAGTGCAATACCCCTAAAGTCATTGCTGATCGAATGGCGTCTAGTCAATTGACAAATTTCTAACACCTGATCCAAATAAACATCTGCAGAGGAACTTTAATTCAGAGGCAGGTTGGAGGTTTTGTTATTGTTTTCCTTGTTGTTTTGACAACTTTTGTTGGCATGGTAATAGAAGTGCTTTTGTTTCAGGGTGACATTGACATGGATCTGCTTAAATAAATTAGCATTCCAACATCACATTGACATTTGGTTGGAATAACAAGTTGATGTCAGTGTGAACTGACCCAAATAATTCCACTAAAGTTCATGAAAAATACAAGATATATTATTATGTATGCTTGCTACCAAAATGGGGTAGTAGCATTGGATTGACATCCATTGCCCTACATCTGATCTTATGTGTGTGCATGTACTGAATACTAATAGCATAGAGAGAAAACATAGGTAAAGAGAAGGAACAGAAGCAGTGTTATTTATGAAGATGTGATTACTGGCACTATTTCAAAAAGCTATTTTCAATGGAGATGTTACAGGGCAAATATAAAATCCTTTTACCTAGTTTACCAGACCATTCATGTTCTGACCCTTGCCCAACTCTTCAGCCTTGCTGTCTATTTCTTCACTTCTCATTTTGTCTCAGCCCCACTAACCGATTTTATTTATCGTTTTCTGAATATGTCTTCCTTTCATGACTCTGAGACTACATGCTATTTTCTCTGCCAAGTGTGTCCTCCCTTTCTTGTTCACCTGGCAAAATCCTCTTATTCCTCTCAATCTCTGCTCCAACATGACTTTCTTCATCCACTATTTGAGCAATATTTACCACATACCTTCATGTGCAAGAGGCTGGTATAGATGCTAGGAATGGTTCTGAAAGCTTACAGTGAAATGAAATAAGCCAGCAATTTATAAATAGTGTAAGAGTTTGTGAGGGGGAGATATAAAATGTTATAAGGAGGCACAAGTCGCCCAAATGGGTAGAGGCTGGGAAGGTGTCCCACTCAGACCCACCCTTCAAGACTGAGACGATTGTCCACCCATCTTCTGGGAGTGTTGGTGTCAAGAAGACCTTCCTCTGCCCTTCAAGGTCCTTCTAGTTGGACTTAGAATCAAATTGATATGAGCTAGATTAACAGGAGAAGATCAAGCTTAATAGGCATTCATGTGGGGAATCCACAAACATGAAATTCCAAAGATAATGAGGCAACATGAAGGTTATATGAGCTAAGGAGAGGTAGGGCCTGAGGATATAAGGAGAGGAAGGCCATTAGCACAAAGGTGAAAGGAGATGTTTTGCAGGTAAGTTTTTTAAGTAAAGGGAGGACTCTGTTAATAGCTTCCTTCCAGGTATAGGCTCTCCTTTCCATGTGAATTTAGACAGTTATGGACCAAGAAGAGAGCTTTTCTTGTATCTTCTGTTTTTGTTTTTTTTTTTTAATTCAAAGTATTCATACTAAAGTGGCCCATCTTGCCCTTTGTCCCTACATTTGCAAGGGACGGCTCACAGCTGAGACCATTTTTGAGAATTTCAAATGGCAAAGGGAGCTTTCTTGTCTAAATTTACACCCCCTTCCCTGCATCAGTTCAATGTGGAGTAGAAGGATACCAAGACCTGGCTGACCTCTTTGCTTCAATCTCTAGCCATTACAACTTTCATTAAGATTATCAGAAACCTCTGATAAAAATGGGATCACAGGGGCGCCTGGGTGGCGCAGTCGGTTAAGCGTCCGACTTCAACCAGGTCACGATCTCGCGGTCCGTGAGTTCGAGCCCTGCGTCAGGCTCTGGGCTGATGGCTCAGAGCCTGGAGCCTGTTTCCGATTCTGTGTCTCCCTCTCTCTCTGCCCCTCCCCCGTTCATGCTCTCTCTCTGTCCCAAAAATAAATAAACGTTGAAAAAAAAATTAAAAAAAAATAAAATAAAATAAATAAAAATGGGATCACAGTGCAATTTGTGCCCAGCCTAGTTTCCCCACACTTTTTAAGATATTGATCCTGACAATATTCTGCAATAAACCTCCACAAGCAACTTTCCACATTGGAGTTGTTTACCTGGGAACATGACCTAAGACAGAGGAAGGGTTTACGAGAGGACATTAACATCTGGGATAACAGTTAAAGGGTAAGTAACAGTTAACTAGGTGAAGAAAATTGGGAAAAATTCTATGTAAAGAGAAACACATGCATAAATTCACAGGCAAGGAAGGGAAAGTGTGTTTTATTTTGTTTGGTGTTTGACTATGAAATTTTGACTACTCATAGAGGGTAAGGTGATCACCAAAGAGAGATGAGGCTAGATCTTGTGGTAAAACCTGAATCTGAGGCCACCTTGATCTTCATAATTAGCATGGTGATGTTTAATAGGTATTCTTAAATTCACATGATTGATTTACTAACCCTCATTGTATATCTCTAAATCTTACATTTTTTTCCAGGAGGACAATAGAAAGCCCTTGCACATCACAGAGCAGGAATTAAACCTTTTACATAACAACGGTCACACACTGAAAGCTGTAAATAGCCACTACTAAATTTACACAGGATCAGGAAATGTTACAGGCCACTGCACCCCCTCACTGATCACCAATGCCATGTCCCTTTAAAACTCTCTTGGCACTGCAGAAACTTGGATTTGGCTTTTGGACAAGAGTCCTCCTTCTCTCCAGATGACTGGTCTCTTGAATAAAGTTTATGTACCTTTTCAGGCAACACTCTTGAGTATTGGCCTTTGGAGCAATGGACAGCTGAACTTGGGGTTCAGTAACAAATCCTGAAAGACAATCACATAAGACAGTTGTAACTTAGACTGACGCTATCTGAGGCTGAACCCACTATTATGCAGGGTTTGTTATATCTTTGCGTATAGAATATAGATACCCCTAGCGCCTGGGGGGCTCAGTCTGTTGAGCGTCCAACTTCAGCTCAGGTCATGATCTCGCGGTCCGTGAATTCGAGCCCCACGTCAAGCTCTGTGCTGACTGCTCAGAGAGCCTGGAGCCTGTTTCAGATTCTGTGTCTCCCTCTCTCTCTGACCCTCCCCCATTCATGCTCTATCTCTCTCTGTCTCAAAAATAAATAAACGTTAAAAAAAATTTATAAAAATAAAAAAAAGAATCTAGATACCCCTTAAATTCCTATGTTAAAGAATGCATTTTTTGCTAAATATGTTATAGAACTCCAAGGGGGGCTCTTTAATGCATACCACATAGCAAACAGACTCACAAATTTCTTCTTTCTTATGTTCCTATCTGTAACCATTTTAAACATTTAAAAATGTTTCCGTAGGTTCATTGGTATTCCTCCCAACAATAGCTAAAGCTGATTCCTCTCCCCTTGAATGTAGGCTACAAGTAGTGACTCCCTTAATAATAGAATATAGAATAATAGAATGTGACAGAGGTTCTGCTATGTGACTTCTGAGGCTAGGGTGAATAGCTTCTGAGTGTCAATATAGCTAGTGGTTAAAAGGATAGCTCTGCTTTGTTCTCCTCTTGGATCACTTATTCTAATGGAAGGAAGTCACTATGTTTTTTTTTTTAATTTTTTTTTCAACGTTTATTTATTTTTGGGACAGAGAGAGACAGAGCATGAATGGGGGAGGGGCAGAGAGAGAGGGAAACACAGAATTGGAAGCAGGCTCCAGGCTCTGAGCCATCAGCCCAGAGCCCGACGCGGGGCTCGAACTCACGGACCGCGAGATCGTGACCTGGCTGAAGTCGGACGCTTAACCGACTGCGCCACCCAGGCGCCCCAGGAAGTCACTATGTTTTGAGGACATTCAGTGAGCCCTAGAGAGAGCCCACCTAGAGAGGACCCACTATGTCCCTCTTCCCATCCCATTTCTCCCTATTGGCAGCCTTCAAGTCTGACAGCTAAGGCTCCAGACACTGTGAAGCAGAAATAAGCTCTCCACAGCATATCTGTCTAAATTCCTGATCCACAGAAACCATGAGATAATAAATGGCTGCTGGTGCTTTTAAAGTACAACTTTTTGGGGTGATTGATTTCACACTAGTACGTTAATGCACTTTCCCAAGTCCCTCTAGTCGTTCAAACATCTAAGAGTTCTCTTTGTTTCTCTTGTTTGGATCTACTAAGCATTACCCACTCCAGCTCCTTTATTTTTATTTTTTTCTATATATACCCAGAAGTGAAATTGCTGGATTGTATGTTAAAGATCCATTTGTATCTCATCACCCCTCTTGGAAGGACTCTTTCTGCTCACCATACTCAACTGTCTAGATTCACACAGCTGGTAAGTGAGTTTTCCATAATTAAAACTGTGGCTAAACTCAGTCATTGTGATAGACTGCTTCACCTACCCCACACAATGAAGTGCAGTTGAAGAACTTTAAGCAGAGGAATGTATTCAGCATTGTACTGAATATGCTAGTCAGTGACATCAGATAAGAAAACTAAATGAGGTATAAAAACAATTAAAGAAACAGAAAAAGTGATCCTGCATGGAGATGCAAGGCATCTCTACATAGACATTTATTGATTCAGTCCCCAGCTTTAAAACCAACAATTAAACAATTTCCAAAACCCACTGGTAAGCAGGGCTATGGGTAGAAAGAACTACTATTATCCCGACTCCTTATATTTTATGTTTCTCAAAATATGTGGAATTTTTTAGGTAATCTTGGTTGTGGTTAGGAAATTCAGAATGAGTAGTGCACTTAGGATAGAGTATATGCAGAGATATCCTTGTTTAATTAGATGAGAGTTTCTATACGGTTTTTGTTTCTATGTTCTATGAACCCCCACTCACTTTTTATTAAAATTCTATCCCTGACTGATTACAGTAAAAACCTTGGCTCATTAAAAGCATTTCTACTGACTTTTGGATCAAGCAACAGGGCAGATTAAATTAACATGGTCCCCTTCACCCTCTAACACAAAGAAATATTGAATAGAATGCAGAGACAACAATAAAAACAAAGAGAAATAAGTAACTTGAGTTTTAGAAGAGAGAGAAGAAATTCTTTTTTTAATCTTTTCTTTTGGAACTCATTGTGTATTTTTGTTGTTATGGTTGCCAAAAATGAAAATGAAAGCAAGATGAAGTAGCATCTCAGGGGGGATTTAGTTAGAAGATGGCCCAACAAGAGCATGAGGTCTTAACACTCATATGAGGACATGGAGCCATTTGAGGCAAGGAGCTGTGACTGAAAATCCCGCAAAAATCCAGAATCTTAAAAGGTCTGCCTGTTCACTGACAGAACTAAATCGACAGCTCACTTACAAGCCAGGGAAATGATAAGCCATTTACTTAAAAATGCCTGGGTTGGGGTGCAGGAACTGGGAATAGCCTGCACCTAAAAACAAGTTTAATGGTCATATTTACATTAACTAAATTATTTAGGAATTTCCAAACTAAGAAATTAAAATAAAAACAACTCTCACAGAGGGTACCTAATCGCCCCAACCAGCCTGGATTCCTAACGTAGACCAGTACGAACTCCTGGGACCCTCTGGGAGGCGCCTGATTCTGCCATCAAAGATAGCTAGTATCCCTATATTTTGGAAAGAAAGCAACAAACTTCTCAATAATCCACCAGTGAAATAAATAAATAAATAAATAAACTTCTGAATCAATGCAAACATTAAGGATCCCAGCAAGAAGAAAAATGTAAAACTTTTTTTTAAAAATAATGATTTCTTGGGGCACCTGGGTGGCCCAGGCAGTTTAGCATTGGACTCTTGATTTTGGCTCGGGTCATGATCTCATGGTCGTGAGATCAAGTCCCACATCAGGCTCCACACTGAGCGTGAAGCCTATTTAAGATTCTCTCTCTCTCTCTGTCTCTCTCTCTCTCTCTCTAACCCTCTCCCCCACTCGCACTCTCCCTTTCTCAAAAAAATAATAAAATAAAATAAAATAAAATAAAATAAAATAAAATAAAATAAAACAAAACAAAATAAAATAAAACAAAACAAAATAAAATAAAAAATGATTTCTCAATGAGGGGCACACCAAAAATAGAAATAATTCATCCTAACCGATATTCTCCAGATACATGAATAAAAGATTAGTATGTCTTGAAAACTAAATTGAAAGAAAATCTGAGAGTATGAAATAAGTATTTCAAAATTTAGTGGATAAAAAAGGAATTGATATAAGGGAAATGAACAGGCAGTTTTGTAAAAGAAAATCTGAACGCTTTATATTTCTTGAAATTAACAGTTCAGTGAAAGAGGGGTGCCTGGCTGGCTCAGTCAGTACAGTATGTGACTCTTAGTCTCAGGGTTGTGAGTTCAAGCCCCATGTTGGACGTGGAGCCTACATAAATAAATAAATAAATAAATAAATAAATAAATCTGTGAAAGAGTTAGATTAGATATGACAATTTGCAAACTGAAAAAAAAAAAAGAAAAAGAAAAAGAAAAGATATGAGGACAACACACAAATAAAGAGCAAGACAGAAATGTCCCAGAAGAGAGGACTGAGAGTGCTAAGCTAGAACTTACATTGAGGTAATACCTTCTGTACAACCTTTAAGGTTATATAGCCCTGGCAGTTGATATGAAAGTTCAAAAATTGCAAGGCAGTTGATGTAACCCCACCCACTACCCTACTATTGGTATAGTACATCCCTCCAGCAGACGTGCTATGCAACAACATGAAACATACAAAAAATAGGCATGACTATTTTTTAGGTTTTAGTGCTAGAAGGATTTAATAGCAGCCTATTAAGTACAGTACAATAGTAGCTCATGTTATAGGAATGTACTAAATGTCCTGTGCCTAACTAAAATCTGACATTTGAACAGTGGTTGCTAGAAACCCTGAGACTGATCTGCCTAAATATATCAATCTTCATCAAAAGAAGAGGCTATTCTGGTGCAGATGAGGAAAGCTAATTAAAATAACCACCATGTTACACAAAAGAGTATCAGCATGTAATGCAAAATCAAGAAACATAAATGTATACAAAAGATAAGAAGAAAAATAATACCCTTAACTGAATTTGCCCAAAAAATTCTCTAATAGTTTCTTGGGGGCAGTATTGGAAGTTATTACCATGTTGGAAAGCTGCTACTATATTAAGAAACATTTTATATATTGATGTAAAATGCAGATGTATATCATATAATTTATGCTTACTTCTGTTATACTTTTATATTAATAAGCATTATCTGTTTTATTGCATTATTTGCTTTGAGCTCAAAATAAGTTCTTCTGCTATTACTAAATAAAATAACTAGACAAAATGAAAATTACAACTTTCTGTTTCTCAGAAAGAGCCAGTTCAGGTAATCTTATCACACTTGTCTCATAATCCTCACCTGTGACCTGAGTCTTTTAAATGTATCATTAGTAAATAGAATGACAACATAAACTTTTCTATGAAATATACTCCTCTGTGAAAATATTAAGAATAGCAAAATGTGGAGTGCCTGCATTAGTTGAAAGAGCACTTTCATGGGATCTTGGGATCATGAGTTCAAGCCCCACACTGGGTGTAGAGATTACTTTAAGTAAATAAATAAATACATAAATAAATAAACAAACTTAAAAAATAAAGAATGGAAAAATGAAAAAATCATCAAGGACTTATCCACTGACACATTAATGAATATATCATTTCTCATTGAGATTATATTGAAATAATTGATTATTTCATATTTATAAGAGAAAATATCGTTGGGTTGTTACTAATGAACTCATTATGCATCAGGTAAAGAAAAATGAATGTGCTATACAATGGATGGAAAAGACAAACTCACTATGAAATGACAAACCATCCTGTTATATTGTCTTTAAAGAGATAATTATCTCTATCTTTAAAATATCTTTAAAGTATATGAAATCATCAGTGGTTTGACTCCATTTGGCAATTGAGGAGAGGCTTTGGTGTTCATAGGTAGAGTAATGAATAAAATATTCTCAAAAATAAAGAGTATGCCAAGTAAAGTGGGAAATGGCAAACTGAGATCTCAGGATCATGTAGAGCAGGCCTGTGGGTAGTCAGTCCTCTGAGTTGTCTTCAAGTATTATCCTCAGATTTCTTTCTGGGCATCTTGGTTCCTCCATTTAAGAATGAAAACTGCTTACATCATGACACTTGTATTATTTACTTTCTCCATAATTTCTTACTCACCTCCATATTTGTCGAAGTTTTGAATTTCCAGTTAGTAATATTGACTAGGACACTATGATTATTATCCCCATTTTACAGATCAGGAAACTAAGGTTCAAATGCTAAATTGTTTGTCTGAGATCAGATCACAGAGCTTACAAAGGCGTAACAAGATCTAAAAGACCAAGAGTCAGGCATTTGGATTCCAGCCTTAGCTCTTTCACTGTGAGCTTTGGATGAGTCACCAAATTCTCTCTGGGCTTTTTTTCAGTTGTCTGTGAAATGAGGTTTTGGACTCTCAGAAATGTTTCTAGGTTTCTTTAAGCCCTAAAATAGTATGAAGTTTCTTAAAGAATATTATGGATAGTGAAGATTTCAGTCATCTGAAAATGGAGTTCCCCCAGATAGGACGGGAGATAGGGGCATTTAGAACTTGGTAGAGTCCTTTATTTTCGTGCCATGTATTTTCTAAAAAAAAAAAATTTTTTAACGTTTGTTTGTTTTTGAGACAGAGAGAGACAGAGCATGAACAGGGAAGGGGCAGAGAGAGAGGGAGACACAGAATCTGAAACAGGCTCCAGGCTCTGAGCTGTCAGCACAGAGCCCGATGAGGGGCTCGAACTCACGGACCGCTAAATCATGACCTAAGCTGAAGTCGGACGCTTAACCTACCAAGCCACCCAGGCGCCCCTCCTGCCATGTATTTTCACAAGTTGTCTCCATTTCATGCAATTACATACATTTTAATGAAGATTAGTTATTAAAAGTATTGTAAAGCATGTGTTTTAAAATAATTATATAAAACTCTTCACACTTTTCCAAATTTGCAAACTCCAAAACATTTTTCTATCAGATCATTAGTTATAATTTTGGTCAGGAAATGTGGTCTCTAATAACTAACTCCCCATGTACAAGGCTGGGCCTGTGTGAACATGAAAATAAAAAAGGTTGGGGCGCCTGGGTGGCGCAGTCGGTTGAGCGTCCGACTTCAGCCAGGTCACGATCTCGCGGTCCGTGAGTTCGAGCCCCGCGTCAGGCTCTGGGCTGATGGCTCAGAGCCTGGAACCTATTTCCAATTCTGTGTCTCCCTCTCTCTCTGCCCCTCCCCCGTTCATGCTCTGTCTCTCTCTGTCCCAAAAATAAATAAACGTTGAAAAAAATTAAAAAAAAAAAGGTATATAAGCTTCTGTAGAGTTTTATGTTTACTTTTATCAACCTGTGTCTCTCAATCTGTGTTGTACATGAGAATTTCTTAAATATATCAGAAATAAAGCAGGATGATTAACAGAATACTCAGAGAGTAGGGACCATAATCGCTAAATACTGCAGTACTGTTCCAACACGAGAAACGATACATACTTGACTGACCTTTTTCCAGAGAATAAAAGAGAAAATATGGAAAGAGAACACAAAAGAGAATAAAAGAGAAAATAAGGAATAACAACCAAAATGCCAGACTGCATTAGATAAATGGGGTCTTACTCTCATTCAAATCACTCCAAGTTAATGAAATATAGAGGGTTCTCATGCAAGGTGACATGTGTTGAAGTCAAGATTGTATGAAAGAAAGCAACCATAAATAAATATACATGTAAATAATGTAAATATTTATTTATTTTAATATTATGTATTTTATATGTATGTACGATTGCACGGGATTGCGTTGACAGGTGGCGTGAGCCGAACTCCTTAGGAAGAGTCTGGGAGGAGGAGCCTCAGCGCCAGGGCACCCAGGTGTTTCTCATCCCAGGCCTCCCAGGCCAGCCGGCTCCCAAGACCCCGCGAGATCAGGCTTCCACCCGGAAATGTACCTGCAGCTACTTGCAGTGCCTCGGACAGATGCAGTTACTTGGCTGTCTCAAAGTTTTCAACACCTAGGAAAAAAACAGTTTCTCTTTCTGGCTTTTATTCTCGATAATCTTTAGCTAAATTTGTTTCACAAATTAAAAAGAAGAAGAAGAAGAAGAAGAAGAAAAAGTGAAGAAGCAGTTTCTTGTTCCTGCTTCTAAGGACACTAGAAATCCAACATAGAAACCAGGGGACATTGATGACTGGATCTATGTAATAATGGGTGAGTTGCCTGACATCTCTGTATTTATTTTCTTTGGATGTAAAATGGATATAACAATACTTTCCCCGTAAGTAGGGTCATTTTGAAAATTAAAAGTTTTAATAAATGTACGTGGCACATAGTAAGCTCTAAATAAATAGTAAGTGTAATTCTCATGGTGTCATCGTCAGTATCCACAGAGGCAGCAGCATTAGTTGCCATTTATTCCTGTAAATAAGAACTTATCCATTGGATTGTGTAGTCAAGTAACTTATCCCACTGACCTGATAAACACTATTTTATATAATAACCCATAGTCAGCTTTACATCTAGTAGACAAGAGAATTTGAATTGTTTTATGAATTATACTACTTTGTGAAAGTGAGGAAGTCACTGAAGCAGATGGGCTACACTTGTTTTCTGTGGAAACCTACCAGGATGGTTCCTGGAGAGAGGAAGATTAGTTAATTCACCCAGAAAACTAAGATATACATATGCAGAACAAAGTGGTACAGTTGCCTTCCAAGTAAATTTTTGTTTTCCTGCCTTGAAACAGACAATTCTGTATGGCCCTAAAGCATACTAATCTCACTGCAAGGAATCATACGTCCTTGACGAATGTCACCCGTCCAGTCTGTTGGGAAACCAGTGACAGTGTGGGCAAGGATAAGACACAAGGGTAAGTGAAAATTGTCTCAATCATTGGAGATAGAAAAGATAGTGTAAAAGAGACATTTTCCTAATATTTAAACTTCTTTCCATGATAAATTGACCTTGCTATGTAAATTATTTTGCTATAATTTTGGATATGATTTCCTGTTGGCTTATTTAGAATTTTCTCATTTACTATCATAATTAACAACCATCTATACTATAGTTTAGTATTGAAGGTTTTTTTTTCAGGCTTTTTCTACCAGATACATTATAAACCATTAGATGGTTTTCTGTATTTCTTCATGCTCTGAAAAGGCAATTATAGTATTAAAAAATGCTATACAGACTTAGAAGTTAAATTAATGTAGAAAGCTATTTACTCAGAGTTTATCTCATTATTTCCTTATAGTTTTCTATATCTATCATCTGTGTTTCTTTGAGTCAATTCATAATAGTGGTTTGAATACAATGCACAATTGTAGATACTGAATATATCAGTCAGGGTTCTCGAGAGAAATAAAACCAATAATAAAACCAATAGAGTGGTGTGTGTATAAAAATATTTATTTTAGGAAATTGGCTTATATGATTGTGAAGGTGGGCAAATTCAAATACTGTAGGATAGGTTGGCAGACTAGAAATCCACATAGGATTTCTGTGTTGCAGTGTTGAGTCATAATTCCTTCTCCAGGAAACCTCAAGCCTTCAACTGATTGGATGAGGCCCACCTCATCATCAAAAGCTATTTCCTTTGCTTGAAGACAACAGAATATAGATGTTAAACAAATCTGTAGGATACTTTCACAGCAGTAACACAATATCCAGAATACTGTTTGACCAAGCAACTGGGAACTACAGCCTAGCCAAGTTGACACACAAAATTTAATCATCATAAACATCCTGCTTTTTAGAGTCAAATTGATAACAACTCTTCTTGAGCATTTTCTCTCTTAGCTTAGCCTTAGTTGCTAATAAATGATCTGAGGTCTCAAAGACTGACAGAACACATGTTTATTCTTCACATACCCTACCCGTGGGTAGGCTTGGCTATGGCTCTGCCCCATATTGTCTTCCTTTTAGGACAAAGACTGGTGAGGCCACCTCTAGCTAAAACACTGCCAGTCTCATGGCAGACAGGAAAAAAAGAGATGATGAACCCTATGCTGGCTTTTAAAGTTGGTATTTATGGTATACGTATTCAGAATGCATTAGCCACAGAAGATCACTTGGCCAAGTCTGCTGTGGGGGTGTGGGAAGGGTTATATAATCCTCTATCCAGGCAGAGCCTGGTAGGTGAAATGGTCAAGCCTGACAACTATGAGACAGTGGTGTGTAATCCTCCCACAGGAGGGAGAAGCAAAAAATAGTACTATCTATCATAAAGGTAATTTTCAATGTGTCATCAAAATAGTCTTCTCAAATGTTTAAATAGTTTGAGCTTTCTATAAAATTGTCAATGAATATTCACTATGCAAACAAGGACTTATAGGAAGTAATGTTAACTTCAATGTATTTATAATAGAACAAGATTTTTTTTTGATGTTTTTTCTTTAAGATGTGAAAGTGGTTAGTAGTTTTAAATTGATTCTCCTACTTAATAGTTTATATGCTCTGATTAATTCCATAATTAGTAAGTTTGGTAAATATGGGATTATGGAATATAAACTATTCAAGATAAAGATGTCAAATAGTTACAGGTGTTGCATTCTTTCTAGCTCCCTACCCATCTGATCCTTAGTAATGTGACAGAAATGAGCATGGAGATGTAAAAATAAGGGAAAATATGCATCACTACTGAGAGCTATGGAGAGTTTCCACTTAAATTCTAGAAAATGCTGTACCTAATGTGGACAGTTTAGGGAATAACCCAGTGGGTAGCTTGCTATTCATCTTCTAAGTAAACAATACAGAGCCCTTTGGATACGTAAACAAAGATTGTGTACCCCAAGGATAATTCCACCATTCTGTAGGTGGGAGAATCATAAATAAAGACAGGATATGAGAAATGTAAAGAGTAAAGAATATTTTACTTGAAAACCCCTTTCCTGCCACAGAATACAGAATTCGAAGGTATCTAGCTGATTGGTGCAAGGACTGGGTCCAAGTCTTCAAACACAAAGTTTGTAGTGATGTGTGTGGCAGTGTTATCCTTAAATGACCAGAGAATCTCTACTGATAGCATGAGAAATGAAGATAAGAATAATTTGAGGAATTAATTACCGTCTAGGAAAAATGTAAGGAAGTTACATTAAGAAGGATGATCGAAGTCAGAGCTTCTACCCTGAAACAGCAAAAGGCAGAATTATGGGGGTGAGAGGGGAGATGTACAATTTATGACAGGCAATATATACAATATAGGCCTCCTATATTTACTATTAAATGATTTATAAATTAACAAAGAAAATACTAGGAAATATTATTGTGTACATACACACACACACACACACACACACACACACACCACAGGAAACACTTCAGGATAGCAATTGCTCTTATAATGGCCCTAAAGGAAGCTGGGATCTGAATCACTAGCTTGGCTCAGAGTTTAATTGTGGACCTAAGAGTGCAATTATGTTTACACTAGTTTCTTGTCTCATAGAAACAAATCCACTTCCATTCTTACCAGAGTTGGTAGTTCATTTCTGGTACCCATCCAGAGAGTGGAAAGAGATATTTTGGGCCTTATTCAGTGCACTCTTGCTCTGTACTTCAAGATGGGAGTCCACATCTGTCCTCAACCTATATTTAGTTCTTGGCTTAAGGCCCTGACCTACATGTGTTTCAAGACCTCATGCCCAAAGACTGTGTTCCTAGCTTGCCCTATGTTATGTACCATCTGTCCCCATTTACTAACTTAGGCCTTCTGTCTCAGATAATGATTTCTCTTTCTTGATTTCAAAAATGAATATGTATATATGTATTTAAATACAAAATTATTATGAGTTTAATGCAAGAAGGGAACATTTTATTTTTAAAAAGGGAACATTTTTAAAGTGTTCTTAGCCTTCTTGACCCAAAAGTATCCAGTACTTTTTGTATACATAGAGATGCCTTTATAGAGCAAATGTTTCTGTCCTGTTTTATTCTAATAGGTGAGCCAAATTTGGTCTCTGTGTATTGGACCCTAGCTTGTTTGTTTCTTTTGTTCAATTGTTTATTTACTTATTTTGAGAGAGAGAGAGAGAGAGAGAGAGAGAGAGCAAGCAGGTGAAGGGCAGAGAGAGAGAGAGGGAGAGAGAATTCCAAGCAGGCCCTGCACTGTCTGCGGAGCCCAAAGCAGGGCTTGAACTCACAAACTGATATATCTTGACCTGAGCCGAAACCAAGAGTCAGACGCTTAATCAACTGAGCCGCCCAGGAGCCCTGCTTGATTATTTCTTTACTGTGTACCAAGACCCATCAGCTCAAATATCCACCAGTGCCAAACTTTTTACCCAACCAGTTATTTAAAATATAGTCCAACAGCAGATTTTTTTTTCTTCAGAATTCTTTGGCACAAACATTCTCTGCCATGCTGCAGAGTGACATCACCTAGACTCCTAAATTCGCCTCTGATATCCTTGCCCCTGGGGAAGTTCCCTTCCGTTCTGAGTAGGGACCCCATGCTATAGCCTCTAGACAGACTCCCACTATGTGGGACTTGGTGTCTCATGCAGCTTTATCCAAGTGTCTCCTGATACTGCCTCAAGTGGCCATCTTCCTTGATTATCCCGAAATCCTTTTAACCCCTGCTGCTGTGTATGGGGACTGTAAATGATTCCAATTTGATGCTTTTACTCCTGGATGCAAGCTTCTGTTTTCATTATTAATTCCAGGAGTTTTAGGTTGACTCCATTTTTAAGGCCCTTTCTCATTTTTTTCAGATAGCCATTTTGTCATGTTTTTCCAGATAGTCATATTTCAAACATGTTCATATGATTTTACTCAAAACCAAAGTAAAATGAGAGTAGATAACCATTGAAAATGTGTTGTGAAGAAAAATCATGAGGAAGGCAATCTAGTTTTATTAATAACCAAGTATGATTTAAATAGCAATCTCTGATAGTAGCTGCATGCAAATCAAATGAATAAAACAGTTTATTCTGATACAATAACTCCACATAGAGACACAAAATTAAATTTCTCCTTTCCTTTATCTATGCAAAACACAAATCATAAGAATGTACTTATATAGGAATTTAATTATATGTTCAAATAAATGTATATCTTAAAAAAAAAAAAAAAGGCTCCAGGCAGCACCAGATTTCTTTCCCTCCAAACAGCTATGAAATTTTGGGTTATATGGAGCTTATTTACTGCTTTCTTATAATAAAGTGACAATCTCAAAGAGCAAATATTTTTGATCTCAAGATATCATATCATTCCATAAATAGATCCCAAGATATCACAAAATATTCCATAAACACCATAGTTCATATCATAGGTTTTATACTTATTGCCAAGGAACAAAACTATCTACAAAAATTTTATCAAACTGAGATTTCTACATATTAAAGGGGTGACTAGAATTATTTCTCAAAGTGATTATGACACCCAAATTTTATACATTACTATCTTTTATATCTTTAGTGACAGTTTTTAGCAAACACAAGATAAAATTGAGTATTTACCATTCTATAAAACATTAAATGGCATACAGTCTGATAATAGAACTTCTGATTACATAGAAATAATTTGCATAAACTGTAAACTTACTGTTTGGAAAGTGTATTTTAGGTTCTATATCATAATTATAATTCAGTTTTAAAGCTTGCATCAGGAGATGTTAATTCAAATGCTTTCAGCAGGCAAGCAGGTAATATAAATGCATAAGACATTATAGATAGATGACAATCTATCTTGGTTACTTGGTCAAAGATAGAGTTCATTTCTGACTTAAAGGCATTAAAATTCTTTTTTATTATTAATAGCATCCTAATCTCAGATCATCTGATATTATCACTGGCATCAGTTTGCTCTCAAGATTTCCAAAATAATTTCACACGAATTTTTTCACTTGAATTTTACAGTCTTCCAAAGTGCAGTTTATCCCCCATTATCTAATAATAGATGACAAATTTAAGGTCTGGACATGTTGATTAACTTTCTAAGAGTGCTCCGTGAAATTATATACATAGATTATGCCATAGACAATGTAGACATGGTTCTGAGAGATGCTAGTCAGCACTGACCTGGAAGCCTTACCCACACCAGCAGCCCGCCTAGAAACAACTCCACTATTACTGGACCACTATCATTTTCCTCAGGTTGGAAAGAAAGCAAACCTAGTCAGAGAAAGGGAAAAAGGTATGATGAATGGAAATTTGCTCTCAAAATTTGTGTTACTAAAGTATATAGTGAGGAAACAGTCCTCTGGCATACATAAATCCTGACTGTGGAAAAGGATAGCGATTAATAGTGAATGGAGTTGGGATTCAGAGGTCCAGAGTTTGATGATATAACTCTTCTGTCATGGAAACAGAGGTCACAACAAAGCTGATCTTACACTGACTCTGAAAGAACTAAGGAAATGGGAATCCCATGTGCATAGGATCCATTACCTGGGACAGAAGCAACTAAAGAGTCACATGGCTCAGCTTCACCAACCACCTGGTACTTTTCAAGAAATCATCTGCATCAAATGAACAGGTTATATGTTTCCTTTCAGAGGAAACTTTTAATTAGAAATTTTAACAATACAGGATTTATTAAAAGATGCAGAGTCCTTACTTCAAGTCAGCATGCATAGTCCAAAGGCATTCACTATGTGTTTAAATAAGTAAGGTATATAACAGAAAAAAACGGTAACACAAACTCATTTATTCAGAAGTAAATTATAAAAATAATTTTAACTATTCTTTTTTTTTTTTTAATTTTTTTTTTCAACGTTTATTTATTTTTGGGACAGAGAGAGACAGAGCATGAACGGGGGAGGGGCAGAGAGAGAGGGAGACACAGAATCGGAAACAGGCTCCAAGCTCTGAGCCATCAGCCCAGAGCCCGACGCGGGGCTCGAACTCACGGACCGCGAGATCGTGACCTGGCTGAAGTCGGACGCTTAACCGACTGCGCCACCCAGGCGCCCCAAAATAATTTTAACTATTCTTATGACCACTGAATATCCTAAGACATATGATTCAACAACAATATTCTATAAAATCAAGGACAAGAGATTTCCTATCCCATTGGGTTTTTCTTAGGCAATATGTAGATTTTGACTAACAATCTTATAAGCCCCCACAGAGCACAACTTAACATAAACATTAAGAATTGATGCAATTACCACAAACCTTTCTGAGCAGACATAGACCAAAAGAAAAGTAAAAATTTCTCCAGAGCATGCCTTTTGCATTCACTATTTTTAATTTATTTGCTTGTTGTTTTTAGATCTATCATAAGTATATTCAAGGAAAAGTGAAATCAATAAATATAACAGATTCAAATGTTTGATCAGCAAGTTGTGTGCATATAATGAATCAAAGGGACTTCATTTTCCATTTCAGTTGTATGCTAAAAGATGTGGTTTTATGATTAATAAATAAAAGATATATTTTTATGTTTGCCATAAAGGAATTATGTTCAAGAATATAAAATTTAATTAAATTTCACATAAATTCCATATAAAAATATATTCATGTATATTAAAATATATTCATATACTCATATAAAAACATTTTTCATAGAGAAATCAGTGTGGTCATTGAGAAAAAGGTAGAAGATATTTCCGTATAAAATCACTTTACTAACAGCATCATTTTGAATAAGCAATACTAAGAAAAACTATTAACAATATATAAATATTTTGAGAAATAAGCATAAGAAATACTTAGTAAAAATGTTAATTTGATTTTCTTAGTTTTTTTAGCCAAAAGGAAAAAAAAAAGTTCATATCTCTAAACAATTTCATCATATAAAGACAGTTTAATAAAAACAAGAGTTCCATGAATGTGTTTTGCCCTGTAGCTCTACATTTCACCTAAGTTGGTAAAATATATATCCCAAGGAAATTTAGCAAGAATTTATCAAATAGATAAGAATTTATCATTTTTTAAGTGAAGAAAATTTAAAATTATTCCTCTAATGGCTTTTTTATTACTATTTTTTAATGTTTATTTAGTTTTGAGAGAGAGACAGAGCACGAGCCAGGGAAGGACAGAGAGAAAGGGAGACATAGAATCTGAAATAGGCTCCAGGCTCTCAACTGTCAGCACAGAGCCCGATGCAGGGCTCAAACCCACAAACCATGAATTCATGACCTGAGCCTAAGTCAGACACTTAACCAATTGAGCCAAACAGGCACCCCTACGGACTTACTTTTTTAAAGAAAATTAAAACTTAATATTTACATAGTAATAATTTCCAGATTGTTCTCCAGAAAACCCAGTGGCTCCAGCCAATATAATATAACCACATATACACAAAAAGTGAATTGTGAGCAGCATATATGTAAATCCAAATACACACATGTATTTGTAGGTTTTTATTATTTATAGTGTTGACCAATTTCCTCAAGTATTTGTATTTTTTTTTCTTTTTTATATATTTGTGTCTACATTCTCATTATTGGTTTTTCACAATTGCTAATTCTCTCTTGTATGTCTTGAATGAACTATCTCCCAGTTATCTCTTTCACTCTCCGCTGGCCCCCCCAAAAAAACTCATGGATAAATTTATATGTGAAACCTAGCTTTTACATTTTATCCTGATTGTTATTTTATGATTTTGCCAAGTTGATTTCAGTTGTAGGCTAGCTTTGAATTTTAAAAATTGGGAGACTTTTCCAAAATATAAATTTGTCCTACTTTTTGTTATTTTTATTTACAGAATTAAATAATAGTTGTAAAACAAAACTAAAAGAGTACTAAAGTATATAAAATAAAAATAAAAACTCACAGTTCTTCCCTAACCCCAAATTCCAAGTGTGAATGTTTTAAAGTTATGTGTATCTTTCTGAAACTCACCTCTCCCCCACCTTATAATGTTTTGGGGATAAATGTTTAAAACTGTGTGTGTAATAAGCATAGCATGCCTATTTACATACATATTGTTTTAACACTAAATATATACACTGGACAGCCTTTTCATGTTTAGTGCATACTAATCTATCTCATTGTTTTTAATGGCACCATTATACCTTTATGCAATTATTAGACCTGAAGTAGCATTCCATGGAAGGTTTTCCACAGTATAGAATTCCATTAGATGAAGAGAATCCCTTTGAAAGTGTTGGAAAAGAATTAATGTGATGAGGTCCCCAAGAAGGTAAGAATAAATGGAATACAGAGTACAAGTTAAAGAATAAAGAGCAGGAAATATGAAGGGAGGAATTATGCATGGCTTTGCATACAGGTAGTTTGATAGATGTGATGACAGGACATTTTGTCAACTTCTGTCTAATGTCTTATCTTTACTGTCTAAAGTAGAAGATATATTTTGCTGTGGATAGTGAGAAGAGGTGGTGTAGTGGATTTGGATTTGTTAGTGTCAGGTTAACTAAGCTGTAATTAACTTTCCATAGTTTCTGTAAGGTTTTGAATTAAGGTCAGCTTCAAGAGAAAGTTGTGTGATATTTGAAAGGTGAAAAGTAAAGAGCTGCTATTGTGCCCTGAAGGTTGGTGTCAGACCTGAGGCTCCTGTTGCAGCTTGTATAAACTGTAATTCATTTGCTAGTTTATCTTAGTTGGTCAGTGGCCAGCCTGCAACTCCTTCGTCTCCTACTGGATCTCATATCTCTTCCTTCAGTTTCTCCAAGATCTACGAGAAATGCATGCACAACTCTGGTGAAGGTTATGATTTCCTGTTGGGAATGATGAGAGACAGACATGGGTTCCAGTTTTTGCTGAGGACTTAACAGTTTGTCCTTGCTGTTTGTCTGCCTCTTCCCATCCAGCTTTATTTTCAATTATTGACCTAGAGTACAGTGACTTCTTACCAGACTCAGAAGCAAACCTTCCAGATATTTACACCCCAGATCCAACAATTGAATCACATAAAGGTATAATCACTATTAGTAAGTCCCTTACCATATATTACTTATTGTGGCTCTGATTCTTGAGTCAAATTCTATGTAGTTAGTATGCTTTGATATTCCAAGAGGGCTTTTCTTTTAACTCTTCGCAGTAAGTGAGAGAAAGCTAATTCAAAGTAAAGAAGAAAAAAGATATGCATGGCTAACTTAAGTGGCAATTACAAAGTTGATATGACTTTGATCACATATCATTCAAGGGGTACACAAAAGATGTTATTAGAGCTCTCTCTTTCTCCACTTCTTGTTTCAGCTTCGTCTTTGCATTGGCCACATTTTCATTCTGATTTTCTCTGTGAATGACACCTGCAGTCTCTAGGTTTATATTGTATCAGATTAGCAACTATACCAGAAAGCAGTGGTACATCTTTTCAGTAGTTTTAGCAAAATTATTAGGGTTGACTTTTCACTGGGCCAGCTTGAGTAATGGGTTCTTCCCTACATCCGCAACTGACAGTGCTACAGAATGTATTGATTAGCCAAGCCTGGGTCATGTGCCCATATCTGAAACTCTGAAGTGGGTCAGACCAAAACCAGTGGTATTGTCTGAACGTGGAAGGAAAGTTTTCTAGTTGAAACTCAATGCAGTATGCTCAGAAAATTGAGGAATAGATGTGACGCAGACAAAATCCAGAGTATCCACTACAAGAAAACTGATAAGATTTGACATATCAGTGTGGAGAATGGGAGATAAAACTTAGTAGGTACATGGAAATGAGTTAGAGACAACATTAAAGGCCCAGTTACAATTGGAATCTTCAATGTATAGAGATTTTGATTTTCAGCACCTTGGTCAGCAGCCAAGAGTTGAGGTATAAGGATAGAGAAGGAAGATGGTTTCTAGAGAGTAATCCATTTCCTTGCCTTTGCCAGCTTCTAAACCATCAGTATTCCTTTTCTTATGACTCTCTTGCCACATCTTCAAAACTAGCAATATGTCATCTATCTGACCCTTCTTCCGCAGACACATCTCCCTCTGTCTGTTTACAGCCCTGAAAGATTCCCTACTTTCAAGGATTTATATGATTCAATTGGTCCCACTGAGATAATCCAGGATAATCTCTCCATCTCAAGGTCCATACTCTTAACCACATCTGAAAAGTCCCCTTTGCCATGTGAAGTAATATACTTACAGTTTCTGGGGGATTAGAGTGTGGACATCTTTGAAGGAAGGAGGGACATTATTCAGCCTACCACACCCATCATCTCCCAATCACTTATTTTATGTGAATCTCTGGTAAATGACACATATTATGGAAATTCTTTTTTTAATTGAGATAAAATTGGCATATGACCATATATAAATTTCAAGCTTACAACATTATAATCATCTGTATCCATTAAAAAGTGATCATTTGGTCCCCTATATCCATTTCCCCCACCCTAAAACCTCACTTCCCTTCTGGTATCCACCAATCTGTTCTTTGTGTCTATGAGTTTGTTTTTATTTATTTTGTTTGTTCATTTGTTTTGTTTTCATTTCTGTTTCTTTTAGATTCCACATATGAATAAAATACCATTTTTGTATTTCCTTCTGAATTATTTCACTTAACACAGTATGCTCAAGGTCCATCATGTTGTCACAAATCGCAATATTTCATTCTTTTTATAGCTGACTAGCATTCTTTGTGTGTGTGTGTGTGTGTGTGTGCACGCGCACACGCGTGCATGCCACATCTTCTTTATCCATTTATCCACTGATGAGACACTTAGATTGTTTTTATATCTTGGCTATTATAAATATTGCTGCTATGAGCACTGAGGTGAATGTATCTTTTCAAATTATTGTTTCATATTCTGTGGATAAATATCCAGAAGTGGAACAGCTAGAATGTATGGTAACATTTTTCTTAACTTTTTGAGGAATCTCCATACTTTTTTCCATAGTGGCTACAACCAATTTAAATTCCCACCAATAGTGTACAAAGGTTCCCTTTCTCCACATCCTCTCCAACACTTTTTATTTCTTGTCTTTTTGATGATAGGCAATCAAACTTGTGCGAGGTGATATCTTACTGTAGTTTTGATTTGCATTTCCCTAATAATTTGTGTTGTTGAACATCTTTTCATGTGCCTGTTTGCCTTCCATATGTCTTTTTTGGAAAGATGTGTATTCAGATCCTCTGCCCATTTTTTAATCAGGTTGTTTGTTTTTCTTATTAAGTTATATGAGTTCTTTACGTATTTTGGATATTAACCCCTTGTCAGATATGTGATTTGCAAATATCTCCTCCCATTCAGTTGGTTTCCTTTTTGTCTTGATAATGGTTTTCTTCACTATGCAGAAGCTTTTAGTTTGATGTAGTGCCATTTATTTATTTTTGAATTTGTTTCTCTTACCTTTAGAGTTAGATTCACAAAACCATGCTAAAAACAATGTCAAAGAATATACTTCCTCTGTTTTCTTCTGGGAATTTCATAGTTTCAGGTATTACATTTACGTCTTTCATCCATTTTGAGTTAATTTTTGTGTATGGTATCTAGTTTTATTCCTTTTCATGTGGCTTTCCAGTTTTCTCAACACCAAGATTTGAAAAGACTGTCTTTCTCTTTATGTTTTTGGCTCCTGTATCATAAATTAATTGTCTGTCTATGTGTGGGTTTACTTGTAGGCTCTCAATTCTGTTCACTTATCTGTGTGTCTGTTATTATGCCAACTACACTGGGTTTTTGTTGTTGTTGTTTTGCTTTTTTGGTTTTGTTTTTTTGTTTTGAGAGAAAGCGAGAATAAGCAAGGGAGGGGGGAAGGGGGAGAGAGCATCTTAAGCAGACTCCACACCCAGTGTGGAACCTGAGATGGGGCTCAATCTCAGGACCCTGAGATCATGACCTGAGCTGAAATCAACAGTTGGCCACCTAACCAACTGAGCCCCCCAAGTACTATACTGTTTTGACTGCTATAGCTTTGTAATAAAGTTTGAAGTCAGAGAATGTGATACCTCGAACTTTGTTCTTCTTTTTAAAGATTTCTTTGTCTATTTGGGACTTTTTGTGGTTCCATACAAAATTTTAAATTATTTGTTCTATTTCTCTGAAAAATGCCATTGGAATTTTGATAGGAATTGCTTTGAATCTTTAGATTGCTTTGGGCTGCATGAACGTTTTAGCACTATTGAGTCTTCCAATCCATGTGCATGAAATATCTTTCCATTTATCTGTGTCTTCTTCAGTTTCCTTCATCCATGTCTTATAGTCTTCAGTGTGGAGGTCTGAAACTCTTAGTTAAATTTATTCCTAGGTATTTAATTTTTTGATGCAGTCATAAATGGGATGGATGGTTTTCTTTTTTTCCTTTTCTTTTTTATTTTAGAGAGAGAGAGTGGAAGTGACAGAGAGGGGCAGAGGGAGAAAGAGAGAGAGAGAGAGAGAGAGAGAGAGAGAGAGAGAGAAAATCTTAAGCAGGTTCTACGCTCAGCATGGAGCCTGGCACAGGTCTCAATCCCATGACCCTGGGATCATGACCTGAGCCAAAATCAAGAGTCAGCCACTCCAACTACTGAGCCACCCAGGTGCCCTGGGATGGATGGTTTTCTTAATTTCTCTTTCTGGTAGTTCATTTTTAATGTATAGAAATGCCACTGGTTTCTGTAGATTAATTTTGTTCCCTGCAACTTTATTGAATTCATTTATTTTAGTAGCTTTTGGGTGGAGTCTCTAGGGTTTTCTATATAAGGTATCATGTCATTGGCAAATAGTGACAGTTTTACTTCTTTATTTCTGGTTTGGATGCCTTTTATTTCAGTTTCTTGCCTAATTCCTGTGGTTAGCTCTTCCAATATTATGTTGAATAAAAGTGGCAAGAGTGGGCATGCTTGTCTTGTTCCTGATTTTAGAGGAAAAAGTCATCATTGAATATGATGTTATCTGTGGATTTGTCATATATAGCCTTTATTACATTGTGTTATGTCCCCTCTATACCCACTTTGTTAACAGTTTTTATCATAAATGGATGTTGAATTTTGTCAAATGCTCTTTCTGCATCTATAAAGATGATCCTATGATTTTTATCTTCCTTTTTTATTATTAATTTTTTTTAATGTTTATTTTTGAGAGAGACAGAGCGGGAGTGGGAAGGAGCAGAGAGTGAACGGGGAAGGTGTGGCTTAGTCTGAATCTGAAGCAGGCAACAGGCTCTGAGCTATCAGCACAGAGCCTGATGTGGGGCTCAAACCCATGAACCCGCAAGATCATGACCTGAGCCAAAGTCAGACACTTAACTGACTGAACCACCCAGGCGCCCTTCCTCCTTTTGTTAATGTGGTATATCATGTTGATTTGTGGATATTTAACTGCCTTTGCATTCCTGAAATAAATCCCATTTGATCATAGTGAATGATCTTTTTAATGTATTGTTGAATTTGGTTTGCTAATATTTTGTTGAGTATTTTTACATCTGTGTTTGTTATTGGCCAATAATTTCTTTATGTGTATGTGCTGTTCTTATCTGATTTTGGTATCAAGATAATGCTAGCCTCATAAAAAGAATTTGGAAGAGGAGACTTTAATTTTTTGGAAGAGTTTGAGAAAGATACATATTCAATTTTCTTTGAATGTTGCGTAGAATTCACTAGTGTAGCTGTCTGGTCATGGACATTTGTTTGTTCAGAAATTTTTGATTCCTGTTTCAGTCTCCTTACCAGTAATCAGTCTATTCAGATTTCTCCATGATTCATTCTTAGAAGATTGTACAATTCTAGGAATTTGTCTATTTCTTCTAGATTGTCTAATTTGTTATCATATAATTGTACTATCTCGTGTAATCCTTTGAATTTCTGTTATCAGTTGTAATGTCTCTTTCATTTCTGATTTTCTTTATTTGAGCCCTCTTTTTCTTTGTTAGTCTAGTTTTGTTAGTCAATTTTGTTTATCCTATGAAGAACCAGCTCTTAGCTCCTTTTTTTAAGTCTCTGTTTCACTTATTTTCACTCTCATCATTATTATTTACTTTATCCTATTACTTTGGGTTTCATTTGTTCTTTTCTTACATCCTTTAGGTATAAATTTAGATAGTTTATTTGAGATTTTTCTTATTTCTTATGTTAAGTCTGTATTGCTAAGAACTTCCCTCTCAGAACTGCTTTTGCTGCATCCCATAGATTTTGGTATGTTATATTTCTGTTTTCATTTGTCTCTAGGTATTTTTTTATTTCTTCTTTGATATTGCCAGTGATCCATTGGTTGTTTAGTAGCACGATCTTTAGTCTCCACGTTTTTTTTCCGGTTTTCACTTTGTAATTCTAGTTTCATAACACGGTAGTCAGAGACGATGCTTGATGTGGTTTCAGTCTTCTTGAGTTTATTGAGACTTATTGTATGGCCTACCATGTAATCTAACCTGGAGAATGTTTCCTGCACACTTGAGAAGAATGTATATTCTGCTGTTTTTGGTGGAATATTATGTATATATCTATTTGATACATTTGGTCTAATGTGCCATTTAAGGTTAATGCTACAGAGAATATTTACAATCCCAAATCTGAGAATCTTTTTGTAATAATAGGTTTCTTCATTTTTTTGTGTTTATGAAATTTTGGGTCTTCTATCTGTCATATTATTTTAAGTTTTCTTCTTCCTTTTTTAAAATTTTTTAATGTTTATTTTTGAGACAGTGGGAGACAGAGTGCGAGTGGGGGAGGGGCAGAGAGAGAGAGAGAGGCTCAGAATCTGAAACAGGATCCAGGCTCTGAGCTGTCAGCACAGAGCCTGACGCGGGGCTCGAACCCATCAACCGTGAGATCATGACCTGAGCCAAAGTTGGACGCTCAACCGACTGAGCCACCCAGACTCCCCAAGTTTTCTTCTTCTTCAAATAAGTTTATAAACAAAATAATATATAATAAACTAGAATATATCATCAAATGTTTTGTGATTTTTCAATACTGTGATTATTGTGTCCAACTCTCTCTCTCTCTTTTTTTTAATTTAAGTAAGGTAATTGGATGACATACCAATATATTATGCCTGGCATATTGGATAATACAATTGTTACCTTCACATGTGTGCCCTTGTGAGTGGTTGAGAATTCTTATAGCACAATTTTTCTCCTCAAAAGTTGGTACAAATTATTACACTGTATTTTGATTTCTAATATTGAAGAGGCTACATCTAAAACTTATCTGAGTTTTATATGGCATTTGACATGTTTTTTTTTTTTTAACTCTGATGTTCATATGATTCTTTGTCTTTAAAGTTTAATACTTTTTTTCCAAAATAAATATTCACTTGGTTACTTTTCATTATGTGTATCTGTTGTAAATAGTTTTATGTGTAGACGTGAGTCTTCCCTTAGAAATTGTTTTCCTCTAATTTTTAATTATTTTTTCAGCTATATCTGTGTTTTATTTAATTGTACTAATATCAATATGAATTATATATAAATTATTTTTTCTGACCATTTTCATCTCTGTTCCTTTTCTCTATATTCTAGAACATTTTCTTTTAGCTATGCTCCACATCAATTATTATGTTTTGAACAGTTTCAACTTTATATTATACTGCTTCTAATTTAGTTTTAGGTTTTATATTGATAGTCTCTTCTCGTTTAAATTTATTCCTCAGACATGCCAGAAGCTTTTTCATCTCACTCTATTATTAGCATATTTTTATCTCTTATTTTACAGAACTTTATGCTTTAATTTCCGGAATGATACAAGTTTATGCCGCCTCAAATGTTCTAGTGATAGTATATTTCCTGAAGTAAATCATCCAATGCATGCTTTTGAAGCCACCTTTTTGCATGTTTGTCAAGATAATATGTGGATTATTAATTTGTGGCAGATCAATAGCAAGTCAATAAGTGAGATGTTTTATATTCTTTAATCAGCCATTACCCAACATATGAATGATAAAAAAAAAAGACTCCAAGGGCACCTGGGTGGCTCAGTTGTTTAAGCGTCAGACTTCAGCTCAGGTCATGATCTCACCATTCGTGAGTTCGAGCCCCACGTTGGGCTCTGTGCTAACTTCTCAGAGCCTGGAGTCTGCTTCAGATTCTATGTCTCCTCTCTCTCTGCCCCTGCCCCACTCATGCCTGTCTCTCTCTCTCTCAAGAATAAACAAACATTAAAAAAAAAGACTCCAGGTTCTAATCACTAGGTTTGAAAGAACTACCAAAGGGAAGCCAAAATAAAAACAAATAAAATATCTGAAAAACTGATTTTTCTCTTCAGCTTAAAATAAAAGAAAGGGGTCTGTAAGTAGGAAATGAAAGTAGCAGTAATGTAAGAAAAAGAAGTAAGTTAATAGTGAGTGTGAAATTTTCTGTGGTGAGGAAGTAGACTGTTGGGGCTGGGAGGGGTGTCCCAGGTTCAGTCCTTAAATATCTTGCTGCCAGTGACAGAGAAGGGGACATGGGAAAGTAGAGAGAACCTAAATGGAACTAGGTGGGGGGTTGGATTCACATATAGTCCATTCCAGATAATATTTGGAGTCTAGAACTATGCCATGGACTCAACTCTAGGACTGTGAAATGTTATGCAGTCTAGATTTATTTCATTTAAATTGATTCAGGTATTTTGTATAACTTTATGTGTTTGTTTTAATGGTGATTCATGTTTTCAGTGAGAACACACCTAAGCAATCCTAGTGTCTCCCTATTTCCCCTTAAATAGTATAGGTGAATCTTGTAATCCCTCCCGGTGATTTATGTCTGAGAATTTGTATAAAGCATACGTTGTATATTCTATGTTCAGTTACACAACAATCTGAGGAAAGTTGGTTAGTTTCAACTAAAAAAAATTTTTTTTGCTTCATTATATTTAGTTTGTTCTGTAATTGTCACTATTTTGATTTGGGGTGGTTGGGGGTATTGGTAAACTTTGCCTAGTGGGTGAGGGTTCTGCTCTTTCTGGATTGCCCATTTGCATTAAAATTGCCGAGGAATTAGGTTAGTAAATAACTGAACTAAACGATCTGCATGCTTTGTCACCTTTCCCACTTTAGCTATCTTTGCTGGTACTTATCTTTATTTTTTATTTTTTATTTTTTTTATTTTTATTTTTTCAATGTTTATTTATTTTTGGGACAGAGAGAGACAGAGCATGAACGGGGGAGGGGCAGAGAGAGAGGGAGACACAGAATCGGAAACAGGCTCCAGGCTCTGAGCCATCAGCTCAGAGCCTGACGCGGGGCTCGAACTCACGGACCGCGAGATCGTGACCTGGCTGAAGTCGGACGCTTAACCGACTGCGCCACCCAGGCGCCCCTACTGGTACTTATCTTTAAAACAATGGCTCCTTGTAGGCTGTTTTCCATCTTTTTCATGGTCCAACCTTATCTCCTTTATCTTTTAATTATATTAGAATAATCTCACATCATAATTAAAGATCTAGGTCAAAGAAAGAAATAGCCACACATTTTATCACATAGCCCTGTCACCAAGGCCTTCATTCCTCCAAATTAGTGTATATTTTATGGGTTTTCTAAAAGGTCTTCCCATAATTTCCTGCAATATTGCACTACTCTCTAAAAAGGGGAAATGTGCATTTTCTCCTGGTGACTTCCTTTGATTTGGCTCAGTCTAAATTATCTGGAGCATGTGTTTGGCACCATTCCATAATTTCAGCCCTGGTGAAGGGTTTTGTTCTGTTTTGTTTGTTGCACATTTCTTTCTGGTTGTTTAGATCAGTTTCTTCTCTGTCATCCATTATACCATAATCTTGCTCAGGATTCCCTCCTGCATGCTTTTTCATTGTTGAAATATTTATATAGCCTACCAAGACAACTCTGGGAAAACAAGCAGGTCTAGAGGAAAGAGATTGGCAAGCTGCCTTAGCAACAGCATCTGGCACTAGCAACCAGCTGAGGCTTACAATGCTCTGGTAGAGAACACATCAATGCAAACTTCACAAACCTGAGAGCACAGTGGTTCCCTCAGCCTGGGCCTATCGCAGTTTATCTGAATTTCAGTGTTCCTTTAATGTCCTGATGACTGTAAGCCAGAATGTGCTGTTTGCCTGGAAATAGTTGTACTTATCACATCACCACATAGAAAAACTACAGGGGCAAGAGACATAGTGCCACTGAAGAAAAAAATAAGCTGGGAAAGTTCAGTCAACCTTGGGTGAAGTAATTGCAAAGCTGCAGGGGTAACCCAGAGCAATAAACTGAATTCCTAGTCATTTACCATCCTGCTATAATCACCTTTGCAGCGATCTATGATAATAAATCAGCAGATCTGGCTAAGGCAGCCACTCCTGGGGTAAGACAAGATTAATATCAGAGCTTCACAAATAAGTGTACTCGTTCACAGGATGGAGACAACTCTCCTTTCACACTTGAAAATAAGAGTAAGAAGAGAGCTATACAATCTTGGAGTACAGTAAAAATAATACTTTTTTTTTAAGAGGGAAAAGCATATTCATATTCTTCCTAGTCACCTTTCTGAGAGAGTATGGTATCTTTTTAGCCCTGGGAAGAGTGACAAAAATCTCCAAAGTGAAACTTTTAAACTGAGGTTTAAACAGTTTATACTTTTAATTTGAAAAAAAAAAGAGTCTTATCTTTTACTAAAAATCAGATTTTATGTAGCTGTATACAAAAATCTTATGTATATATGCAGACTGTTGAATGCTTTTTACCATGAAATTAACTACTGCGTTAGAATTTACCACATAGGGAAATAGAGTACAAAATGATCTTGGACTTACTAAGTAAACTATAACATTAAATTATGATCTTTGAACCACTTTAGAATATTCAGTTAAATCTAGAGTTTAATTTTTTAATATTTATGCATTAAAACTGAAAAATATGTATTGAGTAGATATTCAAGAACTCTGAGGGGCGCCTGGGTGGCTCAGTCGGTTAAGTGTCCGACTTCGGCTCAGGTCATGATCTCTCAGTCTGTGAGTTTGAGCCCCGCGTCGGGCTCTGTGCTGACAGCTCAGAGCCTGGAGCCTGCTTCAGGTTCTGTGTCTCTCTCTCTGCCCCTCTCCTGCTCATGTCTGTCTCTCTCTGTCTCAAAAATAAATAAAAACATTAAAAAAAAAAAGAACTCTGAGAAGTTTGGGATAGAGAGTTGAATAAATTGTTACAGTAGATAGAGGTAACTGACATAAGTGAATAATTATAAGAGAATGGAGTGGCTAGCCATCCAGACTTTTAGAAGAGCCCTTGCAGAGATGACATATGGGTTGGGTATAGAAGGATAATTTGTAGTTCATGGGCAGAAGATCATTTCAGGATTTCAGCTAGAAAGAATAAAATGAGCAAAGGAATAGATATATAAAAGGCTATGATAAGCTCAGACAACAGCAAATTGTTCAATGATAATAAAATGTAGAGTACATGAGAAGTGCTCTGAAATTAAAATGAGTAGGGATCTTATGCCTAATAATGAAGGACTCTGTGCATCACAGTAAGAAATGTTAATTTTTTCTAGCAGGCAAATGGCAGGATTTGAGTATTTTTAAGCTAGAGAGTGGCATGAGCAGATATGCCTTAGAGTAATATGGACAAAGGAAGAGGGTGAGATTAAATTTAAGGAGAAAAAATAATTCTAGTTTCAATCTCTAAACACTCTATAAAAATACTTTTTATCAGTAAAGTCATATTTATTTAAATGTTTTTGTTTAGTTTTACAAATTCAAAAAGTAATACCTTGTTTTTCTACTCAGTTAAATAATGTTCAAAATGAGTTACTCATCTAAAACATACATGTCCGAAACATACATATCAATAGGGAACATTTCAGAATGTTTCACTGTTTTAACTTGATATCCCTGATTATTGATTCCTTTGTTATACTAGAATGTTCTCTAATCTCCTTTCATGATTGTTTTGTTAAGTGTCTGGAAGAGGACTTATTTGTCTTGTAGAATCAAAATACAGAGAGCTGGGGCACCTGGGTGGCTCATTCGGTTAAGTGTCCAACTTCGGCTCAAATCATGAGTTCCAGCCCCGCATCTGGGCTCTGTGCTGACAGCTCAGAGTTTGGGGCCTGCTTCAAATTCTTTTCCCCCTCTCTCTCTGCCCCTCCCCAACTTGTGCTGTCTCTCTCTCTTTCTCTCAAATAAAAATTAAAAAAAAAAAAATACAGAGAGTTTTCTGCTTTTCAGGTGATTGTTTGAAACTTGAAAGCCTACCACTGATTCCAAAGACAAAGATAATCATCTCATCAGGTGGACTCCCGGAAAACAACCCCTTAGAAATAGTTCATTTGTAGGTTTGCTACCGCCTCTGTCAATAATTTTCCACTAAGTCTATTTGATTTGCATGTTTACCCAAAATAGTTTTTTAAACTACAAAAAGTAACAAAGCAAGCAAGTAACACAAAGCAAAAATAATAGTCTTACCCTACATACCTTGAATCCACCCCCCATGATAAGCAATGTCAACAGCTGATATCTAGCCAGTGTTGATATATTTTCCAACTTAGCTAATATTAGCTAATATTCCTACCTTCGAAGGAAAGAAAAAGAAAAGCTGCAAAGCAAATCTCAGCTCAGTCTTCCATATCATACAAATAGCAAGAGTTTAAAGGAAATTATTCTTCTGAGCAATGAGTTGCCTTTGGTGGGGGTGCTGTAGCATTTCCCCTTACTTCTCCTTGTAAGAGGACAGAGAGCTGCTTTCCTACTCTTCAAGCCAAGTGGATAGGGCTTTTAGAGAGACCCGAGTGCCTGCAAGAAGGGGAGCTGATCCAAATCCCCACTTGATGCCTGATAAACTGCAGAAGCATTTAGACACTCACTGCTATAGCAGAGGGGGATGAGTGAAGGCCCTTGGGTGAGCAAAACACGCATTTCTTGGAATTTGGAAGCATCCAGTCCCTGAACTTCAAGAACTTCCCTCTGTCCCTCCTGGGAATTCTTCAGGCAAAGCCTGGCTGGAGCAGTTACATAAAGGCAAACAGGACAAGAGAAGAGGGAGGGTCTTGGTGGAGGCAGCTGGGAGTGGAACTCCCAACATTTGGAAGTTTATATGGACCAAGTGCCCCCTGAGGAAAGTAGCCTGGCTTGAGTTATACTTGTAGTGTTAAAGTAAAATAAAATGGAGATCTGGCCTGAAACTTCCTCAAGCAGATAAAACCATTTAAGCCATGTAAGCAAAATTAAATCTAGCTTATTTCATAATCATAAGCAAAACTTAACTTCGGTTATTTCTTATAAATGCCTCTGATACTTATAAAAGAAACTTAAGTCATCTTCCTAAAGTAGTATAAGATAATCACTTTTAATTAATTCCCTGCTGTCTAGAAAACCCTCATTGTTATAACCAGTCATTATAAAGGTTAAACAACTTCCTCTTTTTCACTTTATAAGACATCCTGTTATGTCAGCCTTTGAGGTTCATATTGGTTTTGGATTTGAAGACTCTCAGTTTGCAGATTGTTCTTTTGTGCCCAGTAAACTTTCACTTAATACTATGTTATTGCTCTGGATTAACAAAAGCAGTCACCCAGGAGGGAGTCATGCTGATACAGGAACACCCAGAAAGATGAAGCCATGGATGGTATGGTACCATCAAGAGCAGAAGCTGATGCAGAGGTTGTAGGGAGACCCCAAGAGATCATCCAGTGATTGCTCCCCTGTATCAGAGAACTGAGTTGTGCTAAGGCAGCTGCAGAACTTCCAAAGAAGCTTCACATCCATACTCAGTACAAAGCTATGGTCAAATCTTCATAATTTAGTAAGTCAAAAGAGCAAGACCCAGAAGACTATATTTACATGATTCCCTGTTATGAAATTAAAAACCAAGCAAAATTGTGGGGCACCTGGATGGCTCAGTCAGTTAAGTGTCCGACTTCAGCTTAGGTCACGGTCTCACAGTTTACAAGTTCAAACCCTGTAGCAGGCTCTGTGCTAACAACTCAGAGCCTAGAGCATGCTTCAGATTCCGTGTCTCCCTCCCTCTCTGCCCTTCCCCTGCTCAAGCTCTGTCTCTGTCTCTTTCCTTCTCTCTCAAAAATTAATAAAAACACTAAAATTTTTTTAAATCAAGCAAAATTAAATATATTGATTAGCTATACCTATATATGTGATCACTTTTTTAAAGAAAAAAAAGAGGCAAGCATAAAATTTAATATAGTTATCAGCTCTAGAGAGAGGCAGGGAGACAAACTAGAGGAGGCCTACATAAGCAGAAGTAAGTATTCTTAAGTTTTTGGCGTGGGTGATGAGTTTGAGGATACTCATTATATTACTAAAAATAAATACGTATAAAAAGGCCTTTGCTCAGTGATGTCAGTATATAACAAACCAAGGATTATAATTCATCTATTTATGTTCACCAAAGATCCATATTTAGAAGGAGGAGAGAGTCTCACTATAGTATTCGTGTCCTCTATTGAAGTATTTTTTACTGCACTGTTGTTTTTAATTGGTCACACTTGTCTATATCTTCCAGATGTATTATAGCAGATAGTGTTAGTAAACTTCTATGTCTCTATGCCATGTAAGTTGAGACTGTACATGGAAACATTCAAGTTATGTGCTATCCGTCAGCTGCCCCTCAGTCAGCCTTGACCCTCAGCTCTTGCTGCTTCAGACCTCATATTAATTTTCCAATTTGGTGAATCATATGGGTTGAATGATGCTTGCTTTACACCAGTCTTGCTTGTTGTAAGTTTTTCAGAGATTCCTCAAAAACTCTTTATGGTTTCCAGGCTGACATAATGTCCTCATATTTCTTTGATCATTTGGTCACATTCTGGAAGGTGCATCAAGTGGAAGAAAGCACAGGCTAACATCACCATGTTTGTAACAGAAGTCATCTCAATGCAAGTCATTGATTTTAAGGTTGTCTTGTTTCCATAAATGCTTAATTGAATAGATCCAAGAACTGATCAATTATTATTGAACTCTTACTGAATAGAAGTAAGAAATATTCTGTTCTCTGTCTTCTTTGAGTAAATCTATTTCAAAGAGGTTTTTGGGGCTGAAGATAGGAGATCCTCCTCTGATGTCACTGTTGTTGCCTCTTCTGTGACACTGTTGAGTCATGGGTGGGCAAGGGAAGTAACGCCGTCAGTCTGTTCTCTTGTTTGCACCCAACCAAGCCATGGTATTAATATATGAGAAAACCTGCAAGTCATACTCACCTAGAACCTCCAGTCTAGTTGCTCTCTCTGCAGGTATGCAGTTTTCCTAGTTATTGGTTTGCCTAATGCCCTGTCCTCTTACGTTTCTGCTCAGTTTTCAGCTTCTCAATGAAATCATCCACCTATTGGATGATTTTGGATTGGCCTCCCTATTGAATACCAGAAATTTTCTTCTTACTCCCAAGATTCACAACACCCCTTACCCTGCTTGAGTTTTCCTTTTGCCAAAGGACTCTCTAATATATTATTTACCTATTTTGTGTTTACCATTATTTTCTGAATCCTCCAATTAAAATGTAAAGTATATAAAGGTAAGGATCTTTGTGTCTTTCACTGACTGATACATCCCAAGCACTTAGAGAATACCTGGCCTCCAATGAGCATGTAATAAATTAGAGTAGCATGAATATATGAAGTTTGTAACATGTTCATGGCAGTGCTCCCACTTTCTAGTGATGCTTGTTTTCCTTTTAATCTTTTACAGTAAGTACTCATTTTAATAGGACTCTGGAGTGGAAGAATGAGATCTAAGTAGAAGAGTTTTCACTGCCAAGTAACCAAAATGAGTTTACATTGCCACCTTACCAAAATGCATCATACTTTTATCATTTCTAAGTAGACCTAAATGATCTATGTGCCTGATAAGTACCTTCCCTTCCCACTGGAACTGCACAGGTTAAGCACATTTATTATCGAAATAGGATGTCATCTTGTTAGCATGGAAACAGAGCAAGAGATATAAGTTGGAGGACTTTAACTGCCTGTGGCATCAAATAATGTTAGCCTGATACATCCAATCTTACTCAAGGAGAGACCCACAAATAAATATTTGTGCTGGTTCATCAGGGAAACCTCCTCCAAGCATAATGGTGCAAATATACTGTGATTTTCTGATCATTGGACCCTGCCTTTGCAAACTTCTTGCAGACCCCTTCACCCTGTAATCACAGAGCCTTGCTTTGTTAAGATGACATTGCAGTGATGCATCCTAACGTGTCAGACAAGACATCCTTGATTAAATTTTTAGTATTTTCTGAAGTCTTTGATAATACAGTCACAGGCAGCCTCATGGATTATGTCATTTCCAAAGCAGAATGATTTCATGCATTACATTTGTATTCTCCCCAATTTCATTTTTAAAGGGCAATCTTAACTTCCATTTGGGAAAGGCATCATACCATTGCATTCATATTCTTATGACATTTACCTACCTTAGAGGGCTGGTTTCAGGGTCACATCACCGACGTATTTAGAAATGCTTTAAAAATTATCATCTAAATATAATGCAGCATTTCACTTTTTGGTTATTGATACTGTACCTCCTCTCTGAGAGGAATTTTCTGCCCACCATATAAGTTGGCAAATGTTGAAGTGTTGTGATTCATTGGTCATACCAAATTTCATTATCATCTATTTGAATGCGTTCAGTAAACAACATTAAATTACTGTATTTATCACTTTGAACATATCATTACATTTAAAGGATAAGAAATTTCTTATATCAAACAAAAGTTTTATAATTATGTATCTGCTATTATCTTGGATTTTTCAGAGCAGATGAATTAACATTAACAGCTCTCAAGCTTTCCCTTTTTTTGATCCAAGAGCTGTCCAAATTATTTTAATTTCTTGTTACTGACAATTTCAAGTAAATATCCCATATTTTAATGTATTCTCACACCATTTACTCCCTCCCATTGTGCTTGCTGCAGCATTCAGCTAACCTAAATACGAGAGTCAGGCATGGGGTGCAAGTGCAAGAACAGCTGTGGTTTCTTGTGTAAATTTATGGATCACCTCTTCATGGATAATAGAGATTTAAAGTAATAAAAATCTTCAGTGACAAAGTGGAATATTTTCTTCTTGTTTAGGAAACTGAAATCCCCAAGGCTTTCTGAAGTAATGGCATTGAAAGCTTCCCAAAGTTAACAAGTAACTTGAGAAATCATTAATGAATTGAGCGGTAAGATCTTTATCTAAAACTAGGACAAATGATGGAAGAAAAGCATTTCTTCAAAACTGGAAATATGTAAAAAATGATCAAAGATATTTTAGCAAATCATTTTTTGCAGTATGAACTGTGGGCCTCGATAATATAACCTAAGATACGAAGAGTGCCATGAGCAATATTATCTGTACCTGAGTGAATAAGCTGACATCAAAGATGTCTCTGAGGTTTCATCCCTTACTGAAAGCTGTTACCTTAGCTGGTGTGCTGTGCTGCTGCTTTAGGTCAGAAAAGCTTGAACTTCTTGCTTTCAGATATTCTGAAGAGTGAAGTCATTAATAAAAATGTAGAAAGGTATTCTCATCATGTTCCCTATCAAACCTCATGAGAATATTATGCGCAAATATAAATGCTTCCTGCTAGAAAAGTGAAGGTGTGGATACAACTTTTGCTATTATCATAATGTATTATAGCGGACTTCACATGTGGGACCGTATGCCTTTGGGCACATCTGTACGCAAAGTGTCAGAAGAGTCTGACCCAAGTTCTGAGAGCTACATAAAGCTATTATTTCTAACCTGAGTGGACTGGTAGGAGGTAAAGCATGCCGAAGGAAAAACCAATTTAACTACCTTTTGTCGCCTTTCAGATAAATCAAAAACCTAGATTGCTGAGCCTGAATGTCTTATATAAGTACCTTCTAAAAAATTGTAAATAATACCCTGTACTTGAACAGGACAAATGTGGAAGATGCAGTCACCTTTATGAAATGTCTAGTTTTATACACATGGGGACAAATCATCTGTGATTATATGGGACTGGGAGGAATGGTTTATTTAAACTCAAATGTTTTAGATATAGGCATCTTTTGAGTCACATTACTGAATTATTTTTCTTCTTCTATTTGACCTGATTTGCTTCCATATAATACTAGCCTTAAATTTAAAATGAAGAAATAAGATTCTCTCTTGTTATAGAGTAAAATTAGGTCAAGGAATTAGAAATAAGAGCTATCTGGGCCCAATAGAACATAAGACTAGAGAAAGGGATTTTATTCCACTTGTACAATAAGTAGTTGTTTGAAAAACAGGTTGCTGAAATGAACTTCATCCATCCCCACATATGTTAAAATAAGATAACATGTGAAAAGACTTTGAAACTCTAAACACAAGATTATTTTTTTAAATTCCTTAAACTCTTAGCATTTCGGTACTGATACACTTTGCTCTTGATTTTTTTTCCTACAACCAAAAAAGTTAAATATACATTGATACCTAACTTATTAAAAAAATCTTATAATTTATAATGAATTATTTAGAAAGAAGGCCAGCAAACCAGAAACTCAAGTTAAAATACGTATTTCCAACAACAACATAGTTTTTCTCAAAGGGTAAGATGTTTATAGAATGAAGTTTTTAGGGAAATGCATCTCCTTTTGCTCACCGAGGCTTGACCCATTGCTTTTAAGTTGCTTCAGGCCTTGTGAGTAAATGTGGGAAGTGACCAGGAAAATGGAGGGAATCCAGTGAGAAAGAGCTGGCAGAAACAAAATGGGCGCAGTGGTACTCTGCAGAAATTTACACTTTCTAAGAAGTCGGGGAGTGAAATTAAAGCTGTTGAAAAACAAGCCTATTTTGCCAATGCCCCTCAAGTCCTGCTTCCTGAAGATATAGCAAGGAGACATGCGAGGCTTATTTCTTGAGACAGAATATAGGATTACATACTGCTTATGGGTAACTGTAAACCCTCAGCTGTCAGTGTTGTCCAAAGCGGCAGGCTATCATTATCAACTTGCCCTTTGTATGCTCAGCTTCAGTAACCCTGCTGGGATAATCGATTTTTTTTAACCAGCATTCCTGGGTTCTATTCTCTTGCGACAGTCAGCCAACACTTCCACTTTCCTTTTTTCACCATCCGTTTTTTAAAAGCATTCATATCAGCTATTTCCATCATTCCTCTGTCAATTCAGCAAATTTTTAAGCTAAACAATCAGGAGAGAAAATCTCTTACACTATGTCAGAAGGCACTGAATTATTTTGTAGTGATTGAAGGGGTTTCCTGTTCTTCCTGGAGCTATCTAAGTGAGGCTATATTCTGTATACCAATATATGGTAACTCTTTTAAGGAGACATCAGTGCACAATAGAAGAAACACATGGAAGGAGAGTCGGAAACACTTGTGTTTGTACCCCAGGTCTTTCTCTTAGTAGTTGTCACTTATTATTCTTTCTCGATAGCCTCTTTGTTAAAATGAAGATACTAATCCAAATGATTTTCAAGACTATGAGGGCAGATCAAAAGGTTTTGTAAGTAAATGGGAATATTGTTTTGAAATACTATTTATTTGATTACATCTAGTTTATCTTTAATCCTTGTTGACTCACAGATACTGTATAACGTGTCAAAAGCATCATCCTTAACTTTCAAGACTGATCTAAATCCAGCCAACTAACATGCATGTCCATTATTTCAAATTATGTGAAGAAAGTACTTTCTACACCTTACCACTAGTGGAGACAGACTGTGAATCCGGGTCTTCCAAAACCAAGATGGTTTTCTTTACTTAGAACATTGTGCTTCCCCAGAGGTACTATTTCACTGGCTATTTTAGATAGGTGTCGAACGAATGTTGAGGCCAAAGAACCATCAATCTCCAGATTCAGAAGTAGGCAAAAGTAGTTAGAAATTCTAACCTTGTGAAATGATAAGGATTCAAAATGCCCAGTGTCTGATGAGAAACTACAAATGATCTCATTAAAATGACCTGGAGGAAGAGTAAAAATTCTTCCATGTAGGCTTACAGAAAACTGGAAAGAAGCAGGGATGGCTTTACCTCTAACTGAGCCAAGTTGACCACAGCCCACTGACTCCTGAACTGAACCAAGAATACTGGTTTTGATTTTGGTTTTGGGTTAGGGGTCTCAGAGGATATCGGATAGAGTAGTTCCACACCCACTTAACAATATAGGAAATTAGAAATAGTGTCGTTCTCACCTTAGCAATAGGAAAAAGCCAGATAATCTACAAAATAATAACTATTCTTGAATTCATTAGACAGCTGAGGTCTCAAGACAGCCTAGTGGCCTGAAGTCTAGGAAGAGTCCAAGTCCCCAAAAGAGACAAAAAGCAGTGGCTTCCCTGCAGCAAACTACAAGGAAGAGATGTCAAGTCAAGCACCACACAAGCAGACAAGAATACCTCAGCTAAAATATTTAACAAATTGCTAAAGTTCAAATGCTGGGAAAGAGCTTTAAGAAATTGAAGTCAGTGCTGCTTGAAGGTATTCATAGTAACAGTTTAAACAAAACAAAACAAAACCCAGTTCAACTTCTGAGTAGATTAACTCCACATATAAAACACTAGCAAAAGAAGAGGTATGTGCATTTCCAGGCATAAATACTATGTGTTTTAGAATTTGTTCTGCCCTTAATGATAGGAGTTCAATAAAAGTCATGAGAAAAAGAAGAAAAACAGCTCATTGTCAAAGGCAGGGTCATCAATAGAACCAGACTCCCCAAAATGGCCCAGTTATAGATAGGAATTATCAGAAAATAAATTCAAATTAGCTGTGATTAATATGGCAAATTTTTTTCTGGAAAAAGTAAATGTTATTACATGAGTATATGGGAAGTTTCAGCAGAGAGAGAGACTCCATTAGAAAGAAACAAATGGGTATTCTAAAGATAAAAAGCATGATAATAGAGGTAAAAATGCATGTCATGGGTTCATAAGTGGATTAGACATATAGCCTAAGCAATTTAAAAAAACAAAAAAACAAAAACAAAGAAACCAAGAGCTATGGAACAACATCAAATGGTTTAGCAAACATTTACTTGGAATCTCAAAAAAAGGAAGAGAAAACAACAACAAATTTAACTATGGATAAAGAAATTAAACCACAGATCCAATAAGGTCAGAGAACCACCAAACAGGACAAATACTCCCCTCTAAAAACATATCTATTGGGGTGCCTGGGTGGCTCAGTTGGTTAAGTGTTTGGCTCTTGGTTTTGGTTCAGGTCATGAACTCATGGTTCACGAGTTTAAGTCCCACATCAGGCTCTGTGCTCTGTGCTCTCAGTTTTCTGCTCTCAGAGCTGTGTTCTCAGTGCGGAGCCTGCCTGGAATTCTCTGTCTCTCTCTGCCTCTTTCTCTGCCCCTCCTCACCTCTCAAAATAAATGAATGAAAACTTGAAAAAATATATTAAAAACATACCTATCATATTTAAACTGCTGAAGAAAAATAAAGAGAAAAATCTTGAAGACAGCCAAAGGAAAAAGGCACATTGCATACAGAAGAACTAGAATAAGAATTATTGTGTTAGAAATTATGTAAGCCAGAAGACAGTAGAGTGACATATTTAAAGGTTTGAAAGAAGAAAAAAAAATTGCCAACCCAGAATCCTATACAGAGCAAAAGTATCATTCAAAAATGGAGGTCAAATAAGAACATTTTTAGACAAAAGCAAAGAAATTTTATTATTAGCAGACCTTCAATATAATGTATGTTAAAGGAAGTTCTTTAAGCAGAAACCATGTATTACACATAAGCTAAGATCTAAATGTATACATATATATCTCCAGAAATAGTAAAATGAAGATACATGTAAAGTATATTTCTCTCTTTTACTAAAATAGTATAAAGCAATAATAATGCCAGTGTATCTTGGGTTTATAGCAGGTGTTAAAGTAAATTGTAGATAAGAGAAGACAAGATGGGAAGGAAGAATTACAAGTATGTTGTATGAGGTTTATACTATTTATGAAGTAGTTTAACATTATTTGAAGGTAGATGGTGATTAAAGATAAATATTGCATACCTAGTCTTTTAAAGACGTATAAATATTAAACCAGTAATGGAAACAAAATAAATCCCAGAAAATATTTAATTAATTGAAAAGCCAGCAAAGAGAAAAGAAAAAGGAGACGTAGAACAAATAGAAACAACTAACTAAATGTAAGATTTGATCTGAACATATCAATAATTACATTGAATATGAATAGTCTAACCATATCAATTAAAAGACAAAAGATAATGGCAAAAAGACAAAAGATTGTTCGTAGAATTTTTTAGAAAACATCTATATACCATCTGAAGGGAAACAGTGATAGTTTAAAACTACAATGAAAAAATATATCCCAAGTAAACATTAATCAAAAGGAAGTGGGGCACCTGGGTGGCTCAGTCAGTCAAGCATCTGACTTCAGCTCAGGTCATGATCTCATGGTTCGTGAGTTTGAGCCCTGCGTTGGGCTCTGTGCTGACAGCTCAGAGCCTGGAACCTATTTCAGATTCTGTGTCTCCCTCTCTCTCTCTCTCTCTGTCCCTCCCCTGCTGGCACTCTGTCTCTCTCTCTCAAAAATAAATAAACATTAAAACAATTTTTTAATAAAAAAAAGGAAGGAGAAGTGGCTATCTTAGTATCAAAGTAGGCTTTAGAACAAGGAACATTACCAAGAAAAAAAGAAAACATTTACGTAAAAATAAGGAATCATTTTAACAAGAAGAATACTAATCTCAAATGTGAATTCATTTACTAGCACAACTATAAAACACATGAAACAAAATTAATGGAATAGAAAGGAGAAGTAGATATATCCACAATTATGATGGGAGATATCAATGCTCCTCTCAGTAATGAATAGAATGAATACAGATGGAAAATCTATAAGGATATGGAAGACCTGAAAAACACTATCAACCAATTTGACATAATTGATATTTATAGAATCCTCCACTGAACAAAAGCCAATATGTATTGTTTTCAAGTGTACATGAAATATCCACCACGTTGGACCATATTCTAGGCCAGAAAACAACCGTTAATAATTTTTTAAAAATTTAAGCCATGCAAGGATGCAGAGAAAGGGGAACACTTGTGCACTGCTGGTGGGACTGCAAGCTGGTGCAGCCACTCTGGAAAACAGTATGGAGGTTCCTCGAAAAAATTAAAAATAGAGCTACCCTACAACCCAGCAATTGCACCACTAGGTATTTATCTAAAGGATACAAAAATGCTTGTTCAAAGGGCACATGCACTTATAGCATGTGTTTATAGCAGCATTCATAATCATGGAGGACATAAGTGAAGTGAAATAAGCCAGACAGAGAAAGGCAAATACTGTATGATTTTACTTAAATGTGGAATCTAAAATAGATTCATAGAAGCAGAGAATAGAATGGGTGGGTAGGGGGAGGGGAAATGGTCAAAGAGTACAGAGTTTCAGCTGTGCAAGAGAAGTTCTAGAGATCTACTCTATAGCATAGTACCTACAGCTCACCATACTATACTGTATACTTAAAATTTTCTAAGAGTAAATCTTATGTTGTGTTGCTACTATTACTACTACTGATGGTAATACCCCACACAGTTCATAATTCTACCATATATTTGATAACAAGATCAAACAAACACAGCAAAGTTAGAGAAAGTTTGTAGATAATTTCATTTATCAAAATAAATATGAAAAATCTCAAATAAAATTGAGCACTGTAAATATCAAACCAAATCCATCAATATATTTATAAAAGTAAATAATTCTAACATTGAGAATATGAATAAGCAGAGCTTATCCCAAGACTGAAAGAATTTTCCAGTATTAGAAAATTTGCTTATATAATTCACCATCTTAATATACTTAAAAGAGGAAATTCCCAGCATTTTATAAAATTCAGCAGTCTTTTATTATACAATTTTCTGGAAAGTAAGAATATAACATGATTTTCTTAATTTTAGTCAAATAATATATCACAAATGTTAGTAAACACAGTGGTGAAACTTTGAAAACATTACTGTTAAAATAAGAAAGATGGTAAGGGTTTATCTTACTGTTCTCACTATTCAAAATTGTACTTAGGCTTCAGCCTAAGCAATAGAACAGAAAACAAAAGTGAGAAGAGGATTTAGAAAGCATAAGATTATACTGAAATTATTTTCATGCATGTGTTGATCCACAAAGAAAATCCAAGAGCATATGTAGGTTAACAAATGGAAGCAGTCAGAGTTCAGGAAAGTTGTTCTTAGGTTTTGGTCTTGTGTTTGATCACTTTCCTGTTGTGTTCTACTTCCTGAGACCTTAATTTATAGTTCAGTCTATCTGTTGAAATCTTAAAACTCCTCATCCATTTTTGTATTCAAGAGCTGTTTCTTGTCGTTGTGTGTTTTTTTTTTCCCAATACCTTTGTCATATAATTTAGATTGTGTTTGTAGATGCAACATCACTTTGAGGATATTACTGATTTTTGTTTCTGGCTTCATCTATCACTGAGTAATTATAACAATTAGTAGGATTGGTAGTATCTTTTTAATGTTGTAATTATGCCTCAAATTCTTACTGAACCTTTCTGGTCCTTTTAATTTAGGAATAACCCAATAAAGATTGATAAGGTGAGGCTTGTTCATTGATGGGCTTTAGGGTAAACAGATATTAAGCAGACATTTTTCACCATGAGACCCCACCCCCACCCCCAATTCAGCAAGTGAAGATCTTTCCTCTTAAGGTGCTTGTTTCTTAGGACACACATCCTCCAATCTCCTGTCAGTAGGTGTGTTCATATTGGGGTGGGGGAAGATAATATGCTGTTACCCTGAGAACAAAGTGGGTCTGAAAGGCCACACAATTCAGAGTAAAGAAATTAATTTAATTCCTTTGTTTTCAGCTCCTTCCTTTGGCTCTACTTTCCGCTGTGCATAAATTCCCTTAGGAATAGCCTTTTCCATTCAAATTCTCTGAAGGGAAAAAAAGTAGGAGGCAACGTCTCAGTCATTAAGAGAATGGAGACAGACTGCTTGGGTTTGAATCCTAGCACCACCACTTACTCTATGGGCCACCGTAAGCAAGTTAACCTATCTGTGCCTCAGTTTTCTTATCTGTAAAGGGAATAATGTTAATACTCTACTCTTAGGTTTATTATAGAAGTAAAACAATATTTTCTGTAAAGCACCAAGAATTATACTTAGCACATAGTGAATGCTATCTATATAGATACCATACTAAGTGCCACATTAAGTAACCACTCTCTAGACAAACTTCCAATTGGTTCCCCAGTTTTCTGGCCCATATTTCACACCTCTCTGCCAAAGGCAGTGGGTGCTGCCATAAACAGAACTTATTGATGATGCTTATTTTCATTGTTTTTTCCGGGTTGGTATTTGCTCACCTAGTCCAGATACAACAATAAATCTACTGGTGACAGTCCATGCTATACAGAGCATTTAATAGTTTTACTATCATTCTGAGGTAAAGCCTCTTCAGGTTCTTAAGCAGTAGCTTTTCTTTCTTTCTTTCTTTCTTTCTTTCTTTCTTTCTTTCTTTCTTTCTTTCTTTCTTTCTTTCTTCTTTCATTTCCAGGGTCAGCTATCACTTCTCCATCTGGTTTTTGTCTCCTAAAAATTTGCAGAAATATTTCATCTGCAGCTCTCTCTCCCATTCTCATTGTCCCTTGTGGATCCATAAGATTTTTATTCATGTGCTTTTAATTTAGTAGTGATTTAATAGTAATTTTTCAATTTAGCAATAGTGATTAAATATTTGATCAGAAATCAACGTGTCTCATTTTCCTTCCTTTTTAAAAAAAAGCTTATAATGTCAAATAGAAGCAATGGGATGCATTTGTTTAGACACATTGGTATGTATGTGTTCATGTGTATGAGTTTGTGGGTTTTATGTTAGCTGTGAAGTCTTAGGAGTTCCACAGGGATACATATTGGGGATGAGCTGGCTGTGTAGTGATAGACTCCAAAACTCTTTTTGAGGAAACCTCAAATAGAAATGCCCCTTTTCTGTTGAGCTTATATATTGTTTTTACACTTACATCATATTTGAAGAAAAATGTATTTGAGGAAATCACTAGCTTTCAACTTTGTGGTTACCAAAAGTACAAAGATAATATAAATATATGATTGTGAGTAAAGATAGTAATGAGACATTTCATGAATATATAGAAAATATATATATAGGGTTCAGTCATGTGGGAAATACACTGGTGGTCCCCAGAAATACAAACTACTTAATGGAATTGGATACTTGAATGGATACAAAATGAAACCTGTGAATCCATTGCAAGTGATATTTCGGGATGAATAAATAAAATATGAATGAGCAATCCAGAAAATAGCCAGGATCTAAGTGAGAAGGTTGGGTGTATTCTATCCTTCAAAATAGAAAGGAAGACCTTAAGCCTATTTGTAAACTTTCATTCCCATTAAGGAAGCTAGAATAATCGGGGTGTCTGGGTGGCTCAGTCGGTTAAGCATCTGACTCTTCATTTCAGCTCAGGTCACGATCTCACTGTTCTTGAGTTTGAGCCGCGTGTCAGGCTGGGGAAGCTTGCTTGGTATTCTCTGTCTCTTTCTCTTTCTCTGCCCCTCCCCCACTCACTTTTTCTCAAAAATACACATTTTTTAAAAGAGAGCTATGGTAATGACTATACAAACTGCTGAACGTCCCCACATTATTGTCATGCTGCCATATTTTTATCTTTAATGTGTTATGCTCAGCCTGTCTTCTCGTAAAACTTATTATTAATAATCTTCAGGCAGCCACTTTGGGGAATTTCACATGATACAGTGGGTGGGGTTGCCAATAAAGAAAAAGAAGATAGACCTAGATGCTGAAACCTGTAGCAGGAAGGAAAAGGAGAGCACTTCATGCTGGTCTCGGCATGCTCTGAGAAATGCATAAAGTTCAGGTTCACTCAGAATTGTACAATCCTCCAGCAGAAACTTATCCTTTCCAAGGATGAGGTACTGTTTTCTCTACCATGTCAGCAAAAATAAAACAGCTGCTAGGACACATTAGTAGATATTATTAAAATGCAAGCTTTTATTCCACTCTCTCCCTGAAAATATCGAGTCAGCATTGAATAGCAATGTGCACAGGTCAGCAGGTACTTCCTAGATTTTAATGGATTCATTTGCCAGAGAAGGAAACATAGTGTCTGAAATTAGGTTAGCATATAACTTCCTTTTACTCTGAGTTGCCCAGAAGAAAAGAAAAAGTAAACAATACCTTGGATTTGTTGGTCCAGATTAGATCCAGATTTTCAGTGACGTTTCTCATGATTTATCACGTAGTTGTTTTTATCACTCTATAGTAAAGGAAAAGAAAAGACAAGTCACAGGTATGACTTGATGTCACTGATTGGTTGCTGATATACTGTCCCCACCTTTTCATTGTTAAAAAAGAAAACAAAGAAAATATGAAAATTTGCATGTCAGGCAAAGGTAAGATTATCAACAAATAGGTTCTTTGGTGAAGTGTTTTTCAAACTAGAGTTCATAACCCAATAGTGGATTGTGAAATCAATTTTGTGGCTTGTAACCAGTTTTTGTTTAAGAAAAAAAAAAAGAATTTAAATTGAATCAAATCGATAGCATATAGAATGGACTGGAATAGAAGTACATCTCAAATATATAGGTTAGTATTATTTCTTAAAATATTTGTTTCAGCTGTGGGCATTTATGAGTGTGTGTGTTGCATCAAAATGTAAAATGTATCGTGAATCGTAAAGTTGTTCAAAAAACATCCCCTTAGAGTAACCATCCCTAAATAAAGATAGTGGAGGTAGGTTAGCAAAAAGTATAGTTTATTTCATCCCTAATCCTCTGAAACAACAACATGACCACAGAGGAAAGGGATTGGCAAAGATTTCTGTTCTTTCCTAGAACAAGTAGAAACTTCGCCACTATAACGTACTATCCTCAGAGACAAACCTAATTATTTCTAACATCTCCCTTTTTTGTTTGAAGTAAAGAAACACATATTTGTGATTTTCCAGAAGCTTTCTGAGAAATTGCAAAGTTATTTTTGCATGTAATAGATAATCCTAAAATGTTTTATTTGTTTTCAAAATCTAGAGTATTATTTTGGGAATGCAAAATAAAAAATACTTTCACAGATTTGTTTACGTGGCTGATTAAGAGTGGCAAGTGACTGAGAAACTACTTGGTTTCCTATTGTATCAAGTTGACAATAAAATATTTCAAAATACATATACAAGGTAACACTATTATAAGGTATCTCAGCTCTTCCATAAGTGAAGAACCTTAGTTCTTGATGGTTTTATTTCCCCGGTCCTTTACCATCATGGATATAACAACAGTAACATAAAGCACAATTATTCTACTAGGAAGCAGAACTGCTTCTATGTAAGCAGATTACACAGAAGGTAGTGAACACTTTAGGAGCACCCGGGTGGCTCAGTTGGTTAAGTGCCAACTTCAGGTCATGATCTCACGGTTCATGGGTTCGAGCCCCGCACCGGGCTCTGCACTGCCGGTGTGGAGCCTTCTTGTGATTCTCTCTCTTCTTCTCTCTTTGCCTGTCCCCGACTTGTGCTTTCTCTCTCTCTCAAAATAAATAAATGAACTAAAAAAAAAAAAAAAAAGAGAGAGAGAGAGAGAAAAGAACACTTATCCATAGTAGAGGTTAAGGCATCAATTAGTAGGCCAAGGAAGCCAGCCCATCAAGACTTAAGCAAATGTTGCTAAAATTTTAATGTATTTTGTGACCTACTTGTAAATTCAAGTATTCTGAACCAAGGCAAGATCCAATTCAGTTGCATATTGCCCTTCATTGTGCTTTTTGGTATTCTGGAACAGACTGACATTTCACTTTAGAACAGCTGTTCTCTCTCAATAGGTCTGAGATCAAAACTGTTTTCATTGTGGGGTGCCTGGGTGGCTCAGTCGGTTAAGAGTCCAACTTCAGCTCAGGTCATGATCTCACAGTCTGTGAGTTCGAGCCCTGCGTTGGGCTCTGTGCTGACAGCTCAGAGCCTGGAGCCTGCTTTGGATTCTGTGTCTTCCTCTCTCTCTGCCCCTCCCCTGCTCATGCTCTCTCTCTCTGTCTCAAAAATAAATAAAAACATTTAAAAAATTAAAAAGAAAACAGTTAAAAAAAACTATTTTCATTGTAACATGAAGGTGTTATTTGCCTTCTGCTCTCAGGAGTATACTGTGCAGCTTCCTAGAGGCTGTAGAACATGTGATATTTGGAACACAGAATATAGAAGCTGACCTAAGAACCCAGCTATCTATCAAGTAAGACATTTAAGAGATTTGCAAAAATGTCACTCTAATCATAATTATATTTTTGCTTTGGAAAAGTGTTATTTCTTCATAAAAATGTTGCTTTGTTAACACGAAATGAGTTCACTTTGACTATTTTCGAATGAATTCAGCATATATATTTTAAAGTTTTACTTATTTAAATTTCTGAGGGTGTAATTTTGATAGTGGTCATTCACATTAAATCCCACATAAAAGAAAAATTTTAGGGGCCTGAAGACCAAAAAGTTTGGTAGCTACTGCTTTAGGGAAAAACACTCTTTTCCTTAGGAAAAAAAAAATATAAATAAAATAAAAGCATGCACAGTTGAATTTCTCTGTCATGAATGCTCTTTGTCTCAACTGTCTATATTCAGTATAACTTCTACCCAAAGTCACTGACTTATTTCACAGAGAAAATTGGGACTTGGTAATTGAGAATTGACTATAAAGCACAAGCATTTTAAGACGTGTGAAGCTCATGAAAAGAACACATCTTGTACCCACACTCATTCTTCTTACACCTTCTTAAAGAGGAAAACAATGAACATATTTAAGAAATATGACCCAAGAAACTTTCCGTAGCATATAAAAATAAGAAGCAAAAGTATATAACCTTAGCTATTCTTAGTAATCTGTGTTTGATAATTCTATTATATTTAGAAAATCTGAGTATACAATCTTATTTGTTGTTTTTAGGGAGATTAATCACAAAGAAAGATTTGACCTGGAAAATCCAATGAATAAATTAATTAAAGTATGGATTAGCAAATAAAAAATAGCTGTAAGATTATATGAGACCTTTTGTTTTTATGATGGTACTCTATGACATTCTTTCCTCAAAACGTTGAAAAGCTGTAGAAAATTGACAGTATGGTAGGAAAATGTGAATTACTACAGTTTTCCCCAAAAAAGAAAACCTGAAAGGTCAGTGGGTAAGGAAAAAATTAAGAACTCTTTAAAAATTCCCTTCAGATAAACTCTGTGGTACACACACATACACACACACACACACACACACACACACACACACACACGCAGGAGAGAGACAGAGTGGGAAAGACAGAGAGAGAGGATAAGTAAATGAAGCAAAATATAAATTTATATAAATATAAGTAATACTCTCAGTCATCCAGTCAGGCTGCAATGTGAGCTAGCCTTATGCACCTAAAAAATAAGAAAAATTCCATCAAAAGCCAATGTCCAACATTTAAGTAGAGTAACTATATTTACATCATATTTATAATAGAGTTTTTAAAAATTTTAAATGAGGAAAAAGCTAAATTTCACCCAAGCTTCCCTTCCTTAGGCTGTTCTACTGGAGGAAATGTTCCAGCAAATATAAGTCAGCAAGAAATAGAATTGGGGTTGGAAATAAGAAGGCAGTACAGGAGTGGGGAGGAGGAAAGTAGGAGAAGGAAAAAATAAAGATGTAGATTCTGATAGAGGGAATGCAAGGTTTTCTAGAGATAGAAGATCTCTGATTTTACCTTAGGAAGACAGATTTCTAATTGCGGGAAATAATCAAACTTTAAGGAAGGAGTTCAGTATGCTGGGAGCCATAAAGATAGATATCCCCACAGTTTTTCATCCATCTTCTTCCCTGTTGTTGTTTATGATTCCCATTCTTTCATTGTGGTCACTGCAGTGGAGTCTCAGGAAAGAGAGAGATTACTGTACATCTTCAGCCATCCTTCTAGTTAACTCTTTTTTTATTTTTTTTTAAATTTTTTTTCAACGTTTTTATTTATTTTTTTTGGGACAGAGAGAGACAGAGCATGAACGGGGGAGGGGCAGAGAGAGAGGGAGACACAGAATCGGAAACAGGCTCCAGGCTCTGAGCCATCAGCCCAGAGCCTGACGCGGGGCTCGAACTCCCGGACCGCTAGATCCTGACCTGGCTGAAGTCGGACGCTTACCCAACTGCGCCACCCAGGCGCCCCAGTTAACTCTTTTTTTAAAAAAATACGTGCATAAATCTCTGTATATATACACACATACGTAAATACATGTTTACGTGTATGTAGGAATTACGTATTCCTACATACATAGAGAGAGAAAGAGAGCTTTTAATAGGAGAGTAATTTCTATAAGAATTATTTTAATGAAACAGGTACAGAGAGGGTTGAAATGAGCTAACCAAAACTCTTACACTCCTATGGTCTCCTTTAACAATTCAAGGCTTTCAATGAACAAATTTAAAATGTCAGGGAACTATTTTATTTTAGGTAACAAGTAGTTACTGAATACGACCAGAATAAGCTCCTTGGACCTGTGGCAAAAATGAATGGAGAGAACACAGGATACATCTTCGTGTCTAATGTAGGGCACTGGATCAAGCCGTGAAGAGTTAGTTCCCTCTGAGGTTCACCATGGCGTTAACTTCAGTCCTGCAGTATTTTTTTAATTAATTTTCTTGGGCTTTATTTGTCCTACAAATGAAAATCTTTACCTAATATTAAAATCTGCCATATAATATCATCTGCTTCTACCCCTTCCTAAGGGGCTTTCTACTATTTCTCATAAAACAGAATTTTCTCCTAATCTGTATCATGCATAACCCTTCCTTTTGTATTCCTGATTCCAGTTGTGCATTTAGGCAAACACAATCTCTTGATTTTCTTGAAATTCTAATTAATATACAGCACCTCTTACATTTATTGATTGATCACTTACTCTATGAAACACTCTTTAAGGCTCTGGACATACAATGGTGAGCAAAAAGGAACAAAGACCTTACTTACCTAGAGTTCAAAAATCTCATTATAATTCACAAAATTACCAAATCATCCCACCAATAATGCAATGTTACAGCTGTTATACTTTTTATGAGTAAGAGGTACATAAGGCTATGAGGGAGAGAGGTTGATTTGAGGAGGTTAGAGGTTTAGGGAAGTGATAAAAAAAAATATTTGCTTGATGAATAAGCAGTTGAATAGATAGTTGAATGAAAATAAGAAAAAGATACTTTCCCTTGAAGTTGAAAACAAAACATTTTTAGAAAAAATCTGTCATCAAATTCCAATATTTATGTAATAGGATATTTTTTGTTTATGTGATTGAAGTACATAAATTCATTAAACTAAGCATGAAAGTCTGGTTGGTTTTATGTGTCCATTACCACTTTTAAATAGGATCTTACTTTTTTTTATTATGTTTTGCTCCTTCCAAATTGAATTTATATTGCCTCCTTATTTTATGAAAATCTGATATCATATATTATCAACCTTTTATAGTAATTCCATCTCTTTATGAATTTATGAATACAACTAATTAATTCACAACCTTAATTTGGCAAGGTCAGTAAATAGCATGAGAGATTATAAACATCTGGATGGAAAATCCAAGATCTTTGAATTAAAGTGTTTAGTTTTCACTCGATGTAAATCTTAATAAATAAAACCCCTAGGCTATTTGCACAAGTGACATGTCTCAGAACAAATTGATGGTGTATGTATGATAAACCGTTTGTATGCATAAAAATTCCTGATATTTACTGGAATTAGGTACAGCAGATGTCACATTAACATTTGGCAAGAAAAAGCCCATATGAATGATTGGAGAAACTAAATAGTCGACAGGGTTTTAATAGAATGTGTGTACACACCAGAGACTTCAGAAAACTATTAAATATTGAAATATATAAACTGACATCGTACTTGGTGGATGTATTTGGAATGAATGGGCCAAAGTAAAAATCAATGCTTCACAGAGGTGGGTTTTTTCATCTCTTTGTAAATCCTGGAAATGTTTCCTTCACCAGAAAGGTATCGATCAACATTTTTTAGGGATTTGTAGAAAATGTTAGAAAACTAGTACCAAGACTATCCAAACAGAGAAACAGCTTCATTAAACACCCAAAATACATACAAATGTTTCATTCTCTTCATCACAACAAAATTTAAAATTCACAGTGTTCTCTATTATTGTTATTTATAACAATTATAGTCAAATTGGTATCAGTAATAATTAGAGATGTATAGAGATGGGAAGAGAAGATGGAGGTAAACTGACTATAGAATATTAACCTGAGATTTTTGATTCTCTCCTATTGTGAAGAATGGATATATGTTGGGGGCAAACAGCAAAATAAACAGTATCAACTACCCCCTCCAACTCTTTGAAATAGCAACCATATATGTAAACAAAACTTTCTCCCTTAGCTTGAGAGCTCATTTGTTGAAGTTGAAACCCAAGAAAAGCAAGAAAAGAAAAGAAAAGAAAAGAAAAGAAAAGGCAAGAAAAGAAAAAAAAAAAAGAAAATCCACTTGGCCCAATGTAGCAGTACCCTCTGGCAAAGTGGAAGAAGAGGGAGGCTGAACCAAGCTGACCCTTGTCTTAGGAAATGTGAAGTGAAAGACCGGAAGTTACTATTAGGGGAGGAAACTGAACAGAGTGGCAAAGCCATTGTATAAATTCCGCAATCAGCTTTGTTAGACAGTGAGCAGAGTATGTACCCAAAGGAAATGAAGAACAGTAAGAAAGTGAAAAATTATTTTTTAAAAATAAAATGTAGCCTATATGAGAAAGAAATACCAGACACTGCTCATGAAAATGTAAAATGATAAAACCATTTTAAAAACTGGGAGTTTTTGCTAACTCTGAATATTTGCCTTCCCTACAACTCAGCAGGTTCACTGTTGGTGTATTCACAAGATAAAAGAGTACATCTGGCCACCAAAAAACATACAAAATGCTCGTAGCAACTTTATTCTAAGTAGCTAAAACTGGATGCCCATGAAAAGAAGAATAGATATATTGTGGTATATTCATTCAGTGAAAATACTATACAGATATGAAAAATGGACTACTACATATAAAAAAATAGATATTATGTTCATAGATATGTTTTGAAAAAAGCTAGATACATAAGTGTATTGTCAGTAACATTCCACTTATATTAACTTCAAAACAGGCAAAGTTATCTAATGATTATAAATGTCAGAGTTGTAGTCATCTGATGGGTGTCTTCAGGACAGATGCAAGAGAGTGTTAGAGTACTAGAAATAGTCTATATATTCTGTATATTCCTTGGATAATGACTAGACAGGTGTAAATGTGTCAAAAAGTCATGATTATTAACATTCAAGATTAGTGTATGTCATATATCAATTGAAAAGAGTGTTTCCAATCATGGCAAATAGATAACCCATCCCAACCCTTCCTCTGATATTGTCTGGAAAAACCAGAAAAGTATGGAAAGAACATCCATCTGGAAGTACGGGAGAACTAATAAGACTGTGAAGAATTCAGGGGCCAACATCCAAGAAAAAAAAAAAAAGAAACTAAGAGATGTGAGCTCAGAAATCAGGGCTACTTTTTCCTAGCTGTATTCTATCGATTCAGGTGTAGGCTAATATCTGCTGCATAAACTCTTATGGAGACAGCTGAAAGCATGTAATACCAAATAGAGTTTTGACAGGTTAAGTTGACAAAAATTGGAGTTCAGGATTTAGGTATCAAAGGGCTTCAATTTAGAAATAGACTACTCTCGGGGCGCCTGGGTGGCGCAGTCGGTTAAGCGTCCGACTTCAGCCGGGTCACGATCTCGCGTCCGTGAGTTCGAGCCCCGTGTCGGGCTCTGGGCTGATGGCTCGGAGCCTGGAGCCTGTTTCCGATCCTGTGTCTCCCTCTCTCTCTGCCCCTCCCCCGTTCATGCTCTGTCTCTCTCTGTCCCAAAAATAAACAAAAACAAACAAAAAAAAACGTTGAAATAGACTACTCTCATGGTACTGTGGAATTGGATGCCCAAAAATAGAGAAAGGAAGAGAATCAGGATTTAAAGATGTAATTACCACTTTGTAAAACTGAGTAGCTACATAAAGCCATAATTCCCAGGAGCACTATGAGGTAAAAGAGAAAAATCTTAAAAGCAGCCAGAGTGGCAGTGGAACCCAGAACTCACTGGAAGACCATCTTCAGAGTTTGGGGGAATACTTAGTAATGTACCCTTTTACTATTTCTAGTTTAATTTAATTTTGCAGTGGTCGAACATTTATTCCCATAGTCTGCTCTCTTTGACCTTGAATGTGTCAGCTTTATAGTAGGATAAAATATGCAAACCTGTTGTGTTTTTTGTTTGTTTTGTTTTTGTTTTTCTTCCAAGTTTTTATTTAAATTCAAATTAGTTAACATGTAGTATTGGTTTCAGGAATAGAATTCAGTGATTCATCACTTACATATAACACCCACTGCTTCTCACAACAAGTGCCTTCAGTAATGACCATCACCCATTTAGCCCATCCTCCAACCCACTGCCCCCCACCAACCCTCAGTTTGTTCTCTATAGTTAAGAGTCTCTTTAAGATGGTTTGCCTCCCTCTCTGTTTTTATCATATTTTATTTTTCCTTCCCTTCCCCTATGTTCATCTGTTATGTTTCTTAAATTCCACCTAATGAGTGAAATCATATGATATGTGAAAGGGGAAGCCTCTTATACTGTTGGTGGGAATGCATACTGGTGCAACTGACTCTGGAAAACAGTATGGAGGTTCCTCAAAAAATTAAAAACAGATCTACCCTACAACCCAGCAATGGTACTAATAGGTATTTATCCAAAGGATACAAAAATATTGATTTGAGGGGGCACATGCACCCCAATGTTTGTAGCAGCATTATCAAAAATAGCCAAATTATGGAAAGAGCCCAAATGTCCAACAACTGACAAATGGATGAAGAAGGTGTGATATATATGTACAATGGAATATTACTCAGTGATCAAAAAGAATGAAATCTTGCCATTTGCAGCAACTTAGATGGAACTAGAGTGTATTGTCTTAAGTGATATAAGTCAGAGAAAGTAACATGCCCTTTATTTTTTAAGTTTATTTTATTTTGAGAGAGAGCGAGCATGAGTAGGGGAGGGGCAGAGAGAGAGGGATAGAGAGAATCCCAAGCAGGCTCTGTACAGTCAGTGACTTGGGGCTTGAGCTCACAAACTGTGAGACGGTGACTGAGCCCAGATCAAAAGTTGGGAGCTTAACTGTGCCACCCAGGCGCCCCAAAAGTACCGTGCCCTTTTAAAACAAAAGCAAAATGAAATGTTTTCAGACAAAGAGAAACAGATTATTTGTCACAACCAGATTTGTGCTAAAAAGAAGGTAAAAGATATTCTAAAGCCAGAAGACTAATGATCCACAGATGCAAGTTTAGAGATGCAAGAAAGAGCATAAAGTAACAATAAATGTAAATATAAATAAATATTTAATATTTAAAAGTCATAAAAATTTTGTGTTTATATCAGTTTATAATTCAAATGTATGAAAATATATGGCAAAATATAATAATAGCATGAAGTCAGAGAGACAAACAGCATTAAAATGTCCTGAAAGTCTTGGTCAGGAAAAGTAGACATGTTAATACACATTAAACTTTAATGAATCAGAAATGCATGTTGTAATCTGTAGAGTAACCTTAAAAATAACAAGTTGGGGTGCCTGGGTGGCTCAGTCGGTTAAGCTCCCGACTTCCGCTCAGGTCATGATCTCACAGTTCGTGGGTTCGAGCCCCGTGTTGGGCTCTGTGCTGACAGTTCAGACCCTGGAGCCTGCTTCAGTTTCTGTGTCTCCCTCTCTCTCTGCCCCCTCCCTGGCTCACACTCTGTCTCTCTCTCTCTCTCTCTCTCAAAAATAAATAGACATTTAAAAATAATTAACAAGTATACAAACTATGATGCTAACACAGGGAAAATATTGACATTAAGTTAAGAAATACATACATATTTAACACATATATATTTAACCCATATAACAAACAAAAGATCACAATGGAAATTGGAAAATATTTGTAAATACACAATGATGAAAATATAGCAAATAAATTATGTGGGATGTAGTTAGATTTGTGCTTAAATGCAGAATGTATAGCCTGCAACTCTGATATAGCAGAGAACAAAGCCTGAACAGAAATTTTCTTTTTTATAATATTTATTTGTTTATTTCTTTTTTCAATATATAGTTATAGTTTTTTTTAATATAAATTATTGTCAGGTTAGCTAACATACAGTGTATACAGTGTGCTCTTGGCTTTTTGAGAGAGATAGACACTGAGTGCAAGTGGGGGAGGAGCTGAAAGAGAGGGAGACACAAAATCAAAAGTAGGCTCCAAGCTCAGAGCTTTCAGCACAGAGCCTGAACTCAAGAACCACAAGATCATGACCTGAGCCGTATTCAAGAGTTGGGTGCTTAACCGACTGAGCCACCCAGGTGCCCCAAATTTTCTAAGTATCAGTAGAAGATAGAAAAGAACAGCACATTAAAGTGGAGGAATGAAAATTATAAAGATAAGAGCCGAAATTACTGAAAGAAAAAAATTTAATGAGGAGGATCAAGGAAGCCATTTTATGCTTGTATACCTTTAATCACAGAAGTAATACAAGGTTTTCCTGCAGGTGGAAGCAGCCTTAAATCCAGGAACAATAAAGATGGTGGAGCATGAACAGGACTGATGCTGTTAAATCAGACTTGCAAAAGGCCCATTGAGTTTCAGATGTTAGAGGTCCATTAGAGATCTGATGAGGAAGGGGAAAAGAAGGGGTAACTGAACCAGAAGCAACAACTTTTTTAAAAAGAAAAGGAAAAGAAAACATACAGCACAACTAATAACCAGTGAGAGTAATATGAATCTTAGCTATAGATGTATTTTTAAAATGAACATAATTTCCATTAGCTCTTGTTAAGAATGGTTGCAAGGATTTAAAGAGAACATTAGCTATTCTGGATGTATTTTTCCAGAGGTACTGGGTAGAAAAGGAATATTTCTAAATGACCTGATATTCTTACCAGAGGATATAGGAATCTCCTACAGTGTAAGCAACCAAGAGAACATAGGCTTCAGACTAAAAATATTTGATGGCCACAGTAGGATGTGGGTCAGGGTTAAGCTATATTTTCCTCCTGCTCATTTTGGTAGCAACAAACCCCAGATTATATTCGGACTAGTAATTAAAAGGTCAGAGCAATAATGGAGGGGAAAAAATTGTTTATCTAGACCTGGATCTGAGAGGAAAATAATTTCGGTGGAGTCCAAGTGGACTCTAAAACACACTGTTTTGGGGGCACCTGGGTGACTCAGTCGGTTAAGCATCTGACCTCGGCTCAGGTCATGATCTCGCAGTTTGTGGGTTCCAGCCCCCCCCCCTCATTGGGCTCTATGCTAATGGCTCAGAGCCCGGAGTGTGCTTCGGATGTTGTGTCTTCCTCTCTCCGTCCCTCCCCTGCTCACACCTTCTCTCTCAAAATTAAGTAAACATTAAACAAAAATTGAAAACACACTGTTTTCTAGCATAAATATACTAAAAATGTTAACTGTCTTCTAATATTGTTCTAGCTATACTGATTTTAAAATAGAGCCTCTTGAGAGCACAATTAATAAATGCAAGATAAAGTAAGATAAAATCATTTCTTTATCTCATCATACCTTGTAGCCTTAAAGCTACCTAATCAGAATACCTTAGAGGAAGAATTTAATGGTAAGTGAGAGAAGATGAAAGCCTAAATTTCAGAAGAAAGAGACAATAGAAAATCTAAGAGCTAAGTTTTCTGATAAATTATAGAGAATGTACTCTGTTTTATTACTTTCAGTCTTAGAAATTAATATCTCAGATCATATTTCTCATTTTCACCTTTTCTATATTTCCATGAGGAATATCTGGCATGTCATTTCATTTTGTCTCATTAATAGTAATGACTCAATGTGAAAGAATTGGATTTTCAATTGTCCATTACTGTTAATGGGAACATTGAGGGAAGGCATCTTCCATATCTAATGATGTCAGCTTGTTTACTTTTGGAAAGCATGACTTCCAGGGTTTATACAGGAGGAAAACTCCCTTCAGAAATAATCTTGTCAGGTTAATGTTGAAATTCCTTCCACAATAAACTGTTAGATTTCTCCCAGTTCCCCAAATCAGAATTAATCACTGTGTGCCCACTAGCATTTTTGTCATACTTCTTCAGGCACTTTTTGATCTAACTTTATTATAGTTTCTCATAAACATGAATACCTCACCATGAGGTTATAAACCACTTAAAGGTAAGAATGAATCTTACTTTTCCTTTTCCACCATACGCAGTAAGTACATGAAATAAATGTTTTTGAATGAATAGAAAATCAGCTTAATAAGAAACATGTAGTATTTTACAAGTCCCTATGGGGGGAAATGCAGTACTATTTATTTATTTATTTATTTATTTATTTTTTTTTAATTTTTTTTTTCAACGTTTATTTATTTTTGGGCCAGAGAGAGACAGAGCATGAACGGGGGAGGGGCAGAGAGAGAGGAAGACACAGAATCGGAAACAGGCTCCGGGCTCTGAGCCATCAGCCCAGAGCCCGACGCGGGGCTCGAACTCACAGACCGCAAGATCGTGACCTGGCTGAAGTCGAACGCTTAACCGACTGCGCCACCCAGGCGCCCCTGCAGTACTATTTAGAGTGTATTTGTCTTACCATCCTAACATATGTACATATATATAGTTGGAGCATAAGGGATTCAGTACACAAGGGAACTGGGAGGAGATATTGACTCCTCAGGGGCATGTAAAGAAGTTAATGCACAATTGGAATGTTAAATATAACGTTATGAATCTTGTTTTCCCTAAGCAAAAATGAGCCAGACCACCCAGGGAGATAACAGAAACATCAAACATAATGATGTTGAGGAGCAAGAGCAGATGAAACAAAGTCACGGCTAATTGTATTAGACTGAGAGATAGGCAGTCTCTTTAAACTGGAAATCAGCAAATCAGTACCAGGGGAGAAGACTTTGGAGTCATGGGATAACTGCTAGAGGGTCTAGTACCCATGTATAAATCAGTCACCAAGGTTTGAACCAGTGTGATCGTAACTCAGCAGAATAGAGATTAAATCTAACTTTCCCAGGAAAAGGGGGCTAGGACATGCAAAGGGAACAAAACACCATGACATACATGGATGAAAATCTAACGCCCACTGCCTCCTAGAATGTCTCTATCAAAAGGACCTTCAAAAAAAACAAACAAACAAACCAATTTATTGCCCCCAATATACAGTGTGGTGATTAGAGATTATGTGATTAGGAAATATCCCAAAATCTCAGCTAAGAGTTCTAGTCTTTTCCTATGGGTCTACATAGACAGAAAATCTAGGACCATTTGCTATCACAATTACATGGAGTCCTTGTCTGTTGCACATGTAGGTATGGTGTGGCTAGACTGCACATTTGTGCCGGTTTTATTCAGTACTTTTCAGAAGAAGAAATCAGCAACAATATCCTCACTAATTAGCCCAGTTAGAGAATGATCCTTCAAGTTTGAGAATAGAACCTCTCTTGGTACATAAATTGAAAAACTTTGTTTTTCACACAATTAATATTAGCTGAATGACTCTTGCAATGCTTTTATTGCCAGAAAGCTCTTGCACTTGTAGTTGATGAGTAGGATCTCCCCCATTTCATCCTCCAAGAACATGGAAGTAAAGTTATCTCATAAGAATACAATATAAATCAAAACAGTGAATCAGAACGTAACTATACAAAGTATGCCTCAAAAGAGAATGGCACTAAAACCAGCTAAACTTGGTACCAAATTTAAAGGTTTGTGATGGAGGGTGGATGGTGCATGAAAGCATAAATAAGCGTTATATATTATTAATTATATATTATAAAGAGTTATAGAGACAAACTTTGACATTATTTCCCATTTCCATTATTTCCTAAATTCCTGTGCTAATATCCTGAGCAATTTACAAATATTACAATTATGAGATGGATATATTGGATATCAAGTCTGATGTCATTGAAATGAACATCTCAAATAGCCTGATTTGACCTGAAAAACATACTGTCTTTGGCCCATGCAGTTTTAAGAATTAAGCTTATGTTTACAAAATAGAAATTTCTCCTCAAATCAAAATTTTGGGCTTCTCTTGAAAAATTAGGTCTGACAATGTTGGGATAGCATTTCTGCATGATATGACACCATTCTTAGTATCTGCAGGGTGGCCATCTCCTTGTGATGCCCATAACTTCCAGTTTGCAAGTACCCAGCATTAATTCACAAGGCCAGCTTCGTACATTAACACTATCTGCTTGGCAGCTAAACATTGAATTTCACATCCCTTGAACCAATCTGAAATTCTGGAGGCTTTTCTGTAGTTCCTATTAATAAGGACAAATTACCAGCAATATTTCGATGTAAGTTTTCTTATTAATTCAGGTGCATAATGGAAAGTCATTGTCAGTAATTTTTTTTCTTTTTTTAAAAATTTATTTATTTAAATTCAAGTTAGTTAATATACAGTGTAGTATTTGTTTCAGGTGTATAACCCAGTGATTCATCACTTACACAAAACCAGTGCTCATGCCAACAAGTGCCCTCCTTAATGTCCATCACCCATTTAGCCCTTCACCCCACCCAGACCCCCTCCAGCAACTCTCAGTTCTCTGTATTTAAGAGTCTCATGGTTTGCCTCCCTCTCTGTTTTTATCTTATTTTTCCTTCCCTTCCCCTATGTTCATCTGTTTTGTTTCTTAAATTTCACATGAGTGAAATCATATGATATTTGTCTTTCTCTGACTTATTTTGTTTTGTTCCACCCATATTGTTGCATATGGCAAGATTTCATTATTTTTGATAACCGAGTAATATTCCATTATATATATATGACATCTTCTTTATCCATTCATCATTCGATGGACATTTGGGCTCTTTCCATAATTTGGCTACTGTTGATGGCATTGCCATCAACGTTGGGGTGCATGTGCCTCTTCATATCAGCATTTTTGTATTCTCCTTTGAATAAATACCTAGCAGTGCAGTTTCTGGGTCATAGGGAAGTTCTATTTTCAACTTTTCAGGGAACCTCCATACTCTTTTCCAGAGTGGCTCTACCGGTTTGCATTCCCACCAATATTGCAAAAGCATTCCCCTTTCTCCACATCCTTGCCAACATCTGTTGCTTCCTAAGTTGTCCATTTTAGCCATTCTGACAGGTGTGAAGTGGGATCTCCTTATGGTTTTTTTTTTTTTATGAAATTTATTGTCAAATTGGTTTCCATACAACACCCAGTGCTCATCCCAAAAGGTGCCCTCCTCAATACCCATCACCCACCCTCTCCTCCCTCCCACCCCCCATCAACCCTCAGTTTGCTCTCAGTTCTCAACAGTCTCTTATGCTTTGGCTCTCTCCCACTCTAACCTCTCTCTTTTTTTTTTTTTCCTTCCCCTCCCCCTCCCCCCATGGGTTCCTGTTCAGTTTCTCAGGATCCACATAAGAGTGAAACCATATGGTATCTGTCTTTCTCTGTATGGCTTATTTCACTTAGCATCACACTCTCCAGTTCCATCCACGTTGCTACAAAAGGCCATATTTCATTTTTTCTCATTGCCACGTAGTATTCCATAGTGTATATAAACCACAATTTCTTTATCCATTCATCAGTGGATGGACATTTAGGCTCTTTCCATAATTTGGCTATTGTTGAGAGTGCTGCTATGAACATTGGGGTACAAGTGCCCCTATGCATCAGTACTCCTGTGTCCCTTGGATAAATTCCTAGCAGTGCTATTGCTGGGTCATAGGGTAGGTCTATTTTTAATTTTCTGAGGAACCTCCACACTGCTTTCCAGAGTGGCTGCACCAATTTGCATTCCCACCAACAGTGCAAGAGGGTTCCCGTTTCTCCACATCCTCTCCAGCATCTATAGTCTCCTGATTTGTTCATTTTGGCCACTCTGACTGGCGTGAGGTGATATCTGAGTGTGGTTTTGATTTGTATTTCCCTGATAAGGAGCGACGCTGAACATCTTTTCATGTGCCTGTTGGCCATCCGGATGTCTTCTTTAGAGAAGTGTCTATTCATGTTTTCTGCCCATTTCTTCACTGGGTTAATTGCTTTTCGGGTGTGGAGTTTGGTGAGCTCTTTATAGATTTTGGATACTAGCCCTTTGTCCGATATGTCATTTGCAAAGATCTTTTCCCATTCCGTTGGTTGCCTTTTCGTTTTGTTGGTTCTTTCCTTTGCTGTGCAGAAGCTTTATATCTTCATAAGGTCCCAGTAATTCACTTTTGCTTTTAATTCCCTTGCCTTTGGGGGTGTGTCGAGTAAGAGATTGCTACGGCTGAGGTCAGAGAGGTCTTTTCCTGCTTTCTCCTCTAGGGTTTTGATGGTTTCCTGTCTCACATTCAGGTCCTTGATCCATTTTGAGTTTATTTTTGTGAATGGTGTGAGAAAGTGGTCTAGTTTCAACCTTCTGCATGTTGCTGTCCATTTCTCCCAGCACCATTTGTTAAAGAGACTGTCTTTTTTCCATTGGATGTTATTTCCTGCTTTGTTAAAGATGAGTTGGCCATACGTTTGTGGGTCTAGTTCTGGGGTTTCTATTCTATTCCATTGGTCTATGTGTCTGGTTTTGTGCCAATACCATGCTGTCTTGATGATGACAGCTTTGTAGTAGAGGCTAAAGTCTGGGATTGTGATGCCTCCTGCTTTGGTCTTCTTCTTCAAAATTACTTTGGCTATTCGGGGCCTTTTGTGGTTCCATATGAATTTTAGGATTGCTTGTTCTAGTTTCGAGAAGAATGCTGGTGCAATTTTGATTGGGATTGCCTTGAATGGGTAGATAGCTTTGGGTAGTATTGACATTTTGACAATATTTATTCTTCCAATCCATGAGCAGGGAATGTCTTTCCATTTCTTTAAATCTTCTTCAATTACCTTCATAAGCTTTCTATAGTTTTCAGCATACAGATCCTTTACATCTTTGGTTAGATTTATTCCTAGGTATTTTATGCTTCTTGGTGCAATTGTGAATGGGATCAGTTTCCTTATTTGTCTTTCTGTTACTTCATTGTTAGTGTATAAGAATGCAACTGATTTCTGTACATTGATTTTGTATCCTGCAACTTTGCTGAATTCATGTGTCAGTTCTAGCAGACTTTTGGTGGAGTCTATCGGATTTTCCATGTATAATATCATGTCATCTGCAAAAAGCGAAAGCTTGACTTCATCTTTGCCAATTTGGATGCCTTTGATTTCCTTTTGTTGTCTGATTGCTGATGCTAGAACTTCCAGCACTATGTTAAACAACAGCGGTGAGAGTGGGCATCCCTGTCGTGTTCCTGATCTCAGGGAAAAAGCTCTCAGTTTTTCCCCGTTGAGGATGATGTTAGCTGTGGGCTTTTCATAAATGGCTTTTATGATCTTTAAGTATGTTCCTTCTATCCCGACTTTCTCAAGGGTTTTTATTAAGAAAGGGTGCTGGATTTTGTCAAAGGCCTTTTCTGCATCGATTGACAGGATCATATGGTTTTTCTCTTTTTTTTTGTTAATGTGATGTATCACGTTGATTGATTTGCGAATGTTGAACCAGCCCTGCATCCCAGGAATGAATCCCACTTGATCATGGTGAACAATTCTTTTTATATGCCGTTGAATTCGATTTGCTAGTATCTTATTGAGAATTTTGGCATCCGTATTCATCAGGGATATTGGCCTGTAGTTCTCTTTTTTTACTGGGTCTCTGTCTGGTTTAGGAATCAAAGTAATACTGGCTTCATAGAATGAGTCTGGAAGTTTTCCTTCCCTTTCTATTTCTTGGAATAGCTTGAGAAGGATAGGTATTATCTCTGCTTTAAACGTCTGGTAGAACTCCCCTGGGAAGCCATCTGGTCCTGGACTCTTATTTGTTGGGAGATTTTTGATAACCGATTCAATTTCTTCGCTGGTGATGGGTCTGTTCAAGCTTTCTATTTCCTCCTGATTGAGTTTTGGAAGAGTGTGGGTGTTCAGGAATTTGTCCATTTCTTCCAGGTTGTCCAATTTGTTGGCATATAATTTTTCATAGTATTCCCTGATAATTGTTTGTATCTCTGAGGGATTGGTTGTAATAATTCCATTTTCATTCATGATTTTATCTATTTGGGTCATCTCCCGTTTCTTTTTGAGAAGCCTGGCTAGAGGTTTGTCAATTTTGTTTATTTTTTCAAAAAACCAACTCTTGGTTTCGTTGATCTGCTCTACAGTTTTTTTAGATTCTATATTGTTTATTTCTGCTCTGATCTTTATTATTTCTCTTCTTCTGCTGGGTTTAGGCTGCCTTTGCTGTTCTGCTTCTATTTCCTTTAGGTGTGCTGTTAGATTTTGTATTTGGGATTTTTCTTGTTTCTTGAGATAGGCCTGGATTGCAATGTATTTTCCTCTCAGGACTGCCTTCGCTGCGTCCCAAAGCGTTTGGATTGTTGTATTTTCATTTTCGTTTGTTTCCATATATTTTTTAATTTCTTCTCTAATTGCCTGGTTGACCCACTCACTCGTTAGTAGGGTGTTCTTTAACCTCCATGCTTTTGGGGGTTTTCCAGACTTTTTTCTGTGGTTGATTTCAAGCTTCATAGCATTGTGGTCTGAAAGTATGCATGGTATGATTTCAATTCTTGTAAACTTATGAAGGGCTGTTTTGTGACCCAGTATATGATCTATCTTGGAGAATGTTCCATGTGCACTCGAGAAGAAAGTATATTCTGTTGCTTTGGGATGCAGAGTTCTAAATATATCTGTCAAGTCCATCTGATCCAATGTCTCATTCAGGGCCCTTGTTTCTTTATTGACCGTGTGTCTAGATGATCTATCCATTTCTGTAAGTGGGGTGTTAAAGTCCCCTGCAATTACCACATTCTTATCAATAAGGTTGCTTATGTTTATGAGTAATTGTTTTATATATTTGGGCGCTCCGGTATTCGGCGCATAGACATTTATAATTGTTAGCTCTTCCTGATGGATAGACCCTGTCACTATTATATAATGTCCTTCTTCATCTCTTGTTACAGCCTTTAATTTAAAGTCTAGTTTGTCTGATATAAGTATGGCTACTCCAGCTTTCTTTTGGCTTCCAGTAGCATGATAAATAGTTCTCCATCCCCTCACTCTCAATCTAAAGGTGTCCTCAGGTCTAAAATGAGTCTCTTGTAGACAGCAAATAGATGGGTCTTGTTTTTTTATCCATTCTGATACCCTCTGTCTTTTGGTTGGCGCATTTAATCCATTTACATTCAGTGTTATTATAGAAAGATATGGGTTTAGAGTCATTGTGATGTCTGTATGTTTTATGCTTGTAGTGATGTCTCTGGTACTTTGTCTCACAGGGTCCCCCCTAGGATCTCTTGTAGGGCTGGTTTAGTGGTGACAAATTCCTTCAATTTTTGTTTGTTTGGGAAGACCTTTATCTCTCCTTCTATTCTAAATGACAGACTTGCTGGATAAAGGATTCTCGGCTGCATATTTTTTCTGTCTAGCACACTGAAAATCTCGTGCCAATTCTTTCTGGCCTGCCAAGTTTCAAAAGAGAGATCAGTCACGAGTCTTATAGGTCTCCCTTTATATGTGAGGGCACGTTTACCCCTTGCTGCTTTCAGAATTTTCTCTTTATCCTTGTATTTTGCCAGTTTCACTATGATATGTCGTGCAGAAGGTCGATTCAAGTTACGTCTGAAGGGAGTTCTCTGTGCCTCTTGGATTTCAATGCCTTTTTCCTTCCCCACTTCAGGGAAGTTCTCAGCTATGATTTCTTCAAGTACCCCTTCAGCACCTTTCCCTCTCTCTTCCTCCTCTGGGATACCAATTATGCGTATATTATTTCTTTTTAGTGTATCACTCAGTTCTCTAATTTTCCCCTCGTACTCCTGGATTTTTTAATCTCTCTTTTTCTCAGCTTCCTCTTTTTCCATAACTTTATCTTCTAGTTCACCTATTCTCTCCTCTGCCTCTTCAATCCGAGCCGTTGTTGTTTCCATTTTGTTATGCATTTCGTTTAAAGCGTTTTTCAGCTCCTCGTGACTGTTCCTTAGTCCCTTGATCTCTGTAGCAAGAGATTCTCTACTGTCAGCTATACTGTTTTCAAGCCCAGCGATTAATTTTATGACTATTATTCTAAATTCACTTTCTGTTATATTATTTAAATCCTTTTTGATCAGCTCATTAGCTGTTGTTATTTCCTGGAGATTCTTCTGAGGGGAATTCTTCCGCTTGGTCATTTTGGATAGTCCCTGGCGTGGTGAGGACCTGCAGGGCACTTCCCCTGTGCTGTGGTGTCTAACTGGAGTTGGTGGGCGGAGCCGCAGTCAGACCTGATGTCTGCCCCCAGCCCACCGCTGGGGCCACAGTCAGACTGGTGTGTGCCTTCTCTTCCCCTCTCCTAGGGGCGGGATTCACTGTGGGGTGGGGTGGCCTGTCTGGGCTACTTGCACACTGCCAGTCTTGTGATGTTGGGGATCTGGCATCTTAGCTGGGGTGGGTAGGCAAGGTGCGCAGGGGCAGGAGGGGCAGGCTTAGCTCGCTTCTCTTTAGGTGATCCACTTCAGGAGGGGCCCTGTGGCAGCAGGAGGGAGTCAGATCCGCTGCCGGAGGTTTGGCTCCGCAGAAGCGCAGAGTTGGGTGTTTGCGCGGAGCAAGCAAGTTCCCTGGCAGGAACTGGTTCTCTTTGGGATTTTGGCTGGGGGATGGGCGGGGAAGATGGCGCTGGCGAGCGCCTTTGTTCCCCACCAAACTGAGCTCTGTCGTTCGGGGGCTCAGCAGCTCTCCTTCCCTTTGTCCTCCAGCCTTCCCGCTTTCTGAGCAGAGCTGTTAACTTATGACCTCCCAGACGCTAAGTCGCGCTTGCTGTCGGTACACAGTCCGTCAGGCCCCTCCGCTTTTTGCAAGCCAGACTCGGGGGCTCTGCTTGGCCGGCGAGCCGCCCCTCTGCCCCGGCTCCCTCCCGCCAGTCCGTGGAGCGCGCACCGCCTCGCCGCCCTTCCTACCCTCTTCCGTGGGCCTCTCGTCTGCACTTGGCTCCGGCGACTCCGTTCTGCTAATCCTCTGGTGGTTTTCTGGGTTGTTTAAGCAGGTGTAGGTGGAATCTAAGTGATCAGCAGGACGCGCGGTGAGCCCAGCGTCCTCCTACGCCGCCATCTTCCCTCCTCTCTCTCTCCTTATGGTTTTGATCTGTATGTCTCTGCTGATTAGTGATGTTGAGTATCTTTTCATGTGTCTGTTAGCCATCTAGATTTCTTCTTTGGAAAGTGTCTCTTCATGTTTTCTGCCCATTTCTTCACTTGATTGTTTTTGGGGAGTTAAGTTTGACAAGTTCTTTATAGATTTTGGATACTTACTTGATATGCCATTTGCAAATATCTTCTCCCATTCTATCTATCGCCATTTAGTTTGGTCAATTGTTTCTTTCACTGTGCAGAAGCTTTTTATTTTGAAGAGGTCCCAATTGTTCATGTTTGCTTTTGTTTCCCTAGTCTAGATATGGAGACGCATCTAGTAAGAAGTTGCTGTGACCAAGGTCAAAGAGGTTGCTGCCAGTTTTCTCCTATAGTATTTCGATGATTTTCTATCTTACATTTAGGTCTTTCCCCCATTTTCAATTTATTTTTGTGTATGATGTAAGAAAGTGGTCCAGGTTCATTTCTCTGCATGTTGCTGTCCAGTTTTCCCAACACTATTTGCTGAAGAGACTGTCTTTTTTCCATCGTATATTCTTTCCTGCTTTGTCAAAGATGAGTTGGCCATACATTTGTGGGTCCATTTCTGGGTTCTCTGTTCTGTTCCATTGATCTGTGTCTGTTTTTGTGCCAGTACCTTACTGTCTTGTTGATTACAGCTTTGAAATAGAGCTGGAATCCAGAATCGTGATGCCTCCAGTTTTGGTTTTCTTTTTCAACATTACACTGGCTATTTGGGGTCTTTGCTGGTGGTTATACAAAGTTTAGAATTGTTTGATCTAGCCCTGTGAAGAATATTGGTGTTATTTTGATAAGGATTTCATTGAATGTGTATATTGCTTTGGATATTTCATTCTTTTTGATCACTTTGGATAGTATAGACATTTTAACAATATTTGTTCTTCTAATCCATGAGCATGGAATGTTTTTTTATTTATTTATGTGTTCAATTTCTTTCTTTCTATTACTTTCTATAGTTTTCAGTGTACAGATCTTTTACCTCTTAGGTCAGTAATTTTTTTGTGGGCCAGTAAGTAATTTATGATAAAGTCAACTGACATAATTGTGTATTCAAACATGTACCTCTGAAATTCAAAGTTTAATCTTTCTGATAACTTAAAGATGTTGGAAGTGTAAAATAGTTGATAAACAATAATCCTAAGTCATTACTCTTCTAATAATAAACAATTAGAGGGGCACCTGGGTGGCTCAGTCGGTTAAGCGTCCGACTTTGGCCCAGGTCATGATCTCATGGTTCGTGAGTTCAAGCCCCGCAGCGGGTTCTGTGCTGGCAGCTTGGAGCCTGGAGCCTGCTTCAGATTCTGTGTCTCCCTCTCTCTCTGCCCCTCCCCAGCTCATGCTCACACTCTGTTTCTGTCAAAAATAAATAAACTTAATAAAAAAATTTTTTTTTAATTTTTTTTTAACGTTTATTTATTTTTGAGACAGAGAGAGACAGAGCATGAACGGGGGAGGGGCAGAGAGAGAGGGAGACACAGAATCGGAAGCACGCTCCAGGCTCTGAGCCATCAGCCCAGAGCCCGACGCGGGGCTCGAACTCACGGACCGTGAGATCGTGACCTGAGCTGAAGTCGGACGCTTAACCGACTGAGCCACCCAGGCGCCCCCCCAAAAATATTTTTAATTAAAAACAAATAGTTTGTGTAGTCTTTCATTGTAATAGATGTTTTAACAAGCAAGTATGTGATATGTAAAGAAAATAATTTGTTTATACTCTACAATCATAATAGATTTCCCATAGGTAATCATATTAAAAACTAATTTGGATTAAACAGATTGTGAAACCATTCAAAGAAAAGTATTATTCTACTACGGGTATATGGGTATGGAGGGATAGGGACAGATATACTTTCTTTTGAGGGGAGTACGGATGGGGAGGGATATGAGGTATTTGAGAGACAATTAATAGTGGAGATTTGTCTTGTTAGGAAATACTTTTATTTATTGGAAAAAGATATGAAATAGTGAAGAGGATGCTATTATAATGTTCTGAGTAGAGATACCAAATCATCAGTGCTACTTTGTTCCTCTTCTGTTCATGTATTCTTATAACAGTTCCACTCGTGAGGTATATAGTATATTCAGTAATTGTGATTCTTGGTCTTCAAAATATCCATTATTTAAAGAAAGTGCACTTTTCTAGACCCTGCCCCTCTGGTTTATTAATTGGGCAGAAGTGTGTCAATGGATTGAGTTTTATGGTAACTGTATTCAGCTATCAACCAACCTGCTTACAGTGGCATAGCAAGTTGAAACACACCATTCTGCCATTAAGCAGATACATACCCCCTCCTCTCAAATATGCTCCCCCTGCCTCCATTCCCTAGAGAGTTGGGGAGTGGCATTATACTTCCTATTTTGACATTACATGATTAGTAGCATCCCAATAATTATATTTTCTCAGACTTCTCAGAATTGGCAAAACGTTCCAAATCTCTTGTCCTCCCAAATTCAAACATCTATGTGTCAAAATAATAAAGAAAATAAATCTTACATGCCAGGAAGGTAGAGCCATACATTTGAAGAGTGTTAGGGAAGGTCATCCAAGGTAATGTAGAAAAGCAATTTGAAAAGAGGGCAAAATATATTATCCTTGAGAATCTTTACTCTGAAGGTGTACCCTCAGAGGACTGAAGCATTGCTCAAATGCTAAGGACTAGGTTCTCATGTAAGTGATATTCAGTAGTTCCAAAAATTTGCACTTACTTGTATCTAGGGACTTTATTCCCCAAAGGATCAAAGCCACCAGGGCCTCCTATTCCAGGGCCTCCAGGATCATCCACACCACCAGCATCATCTGCCATTTGGTGTTTTCTTGGAGAGGAAGTTAGTTCACTTTTAGATGATATAAGAATCAACCTGACTTCATTTTCTATGCTAAAAATTACATATACTTCAAGTAACTGCAATATGATTTCACAATTAATAGAGTTGAGTCATGGGCACCTGGGTGGCTTAGTCAGTTAAGCACTGGACTCTTGATTTTGACTCAGGTCATGATACAAGGGTCATGGGATTGAGCCCTGTGTTAGCTGGCACTGAGTGTGGAGCCTGCTTAGGATTCTCTCTCTCTCTCTCTCTCTCTCTCTCTCTCTCTCTCTCTCTCTCTCTCTCAAAATAAATAAATAAACTGTAAACAGTAGAGTTGAGTCAGATACTCAAGGTATGGAGGACAGGTGGGGTGTAGGAAAGGCTTAGTGTTAACAAGATAAGAAAATCACTATCCATTAGATTCCCAGTAAAGATTTAACAAAACACAAAATTTCAGAATTCTAGGATTATAGAGACATTTAGAATTTATCTAGTTAAATTTAACTTCGGCTTTATAGATGAGGAAACAGATCCACATAGGAGAAAGAATTTACAAGACACAAGAGAGCCTGGGACTTAAATATGTCACTCTTTATGGCAATAATGGGCCTTCCTCTGTACCAGACTTCATAGCAATATATTTTGCATGTGCATTTTATAAACTAATATGGTATATTCAAACTATTATAATTGTAGGACAAAGTGTAAGTTCACAGTCTTATTTTTAACTTTATTAGAGGTAAGCAGCTGTCTAGTATATCCTTTGGGAGAAAATAATCCCAGCAGTGATGATGCTCTCTTCATCATTGTCTGTAAATGTACTAAATTATTTATTAACGAATATCACAGATGTCAACCAGAATGGAAAACTAATAACTTATAGTGCTTTAATTTATTTGATTTACACATATTGTCAGAGACAACCTTTATGAAGGAACATATAATAATTAAGCACTTGTCAGAATGGCTAAATGTCACTATAAAATAAACTAGCATCCAAATCTCTTGGGACAGTTTTGATATGTCACCAGTTCTCCTGGGAAGGGAGGCTTTTGAAAGCACCATATTTGCAAAATGTAGCCAATGTGGCAGGTTAATAGAATCAGTAGATTTCACTTATGGAGCTAAGATTAATGACTAGGCAAAAATCCAAGCTAGTTATGGGAAATAACAAGTAACCAAATTTTAGGAACAATATGGGTAAGAATTGATTATTTTAAAGAGGGGTCAAAATCCTAGTTTAAATAGATGACTATAAAAATCTCTTTCTTTCTCTCCTCTCTCTTCTGGTTTTCCTCTCTTCCCTTTTTCCTTTTTTTTCTTTTCCCTTTCTTTGTCTATTTTTTCTTTTTTTTTCTCTGTTTGTTTATAAGAACTCCCAGAACTATCTAATCATTTATAGTGTGTTATGCACTCTCTGCTGTCTCTTCCTTTTTCTTACAGCCAACCCTGCTAGAGGATCATTAGTTTTACAGAAAAAAAAAAGCGTTTATTTGTAATATTTTTTGAATGATTTTAACATTTATATCATATTTTAGCCCGCTTGACCCGCTTGAGAACTTTGCTGAAGGAGGCTCATTGGTTAATTTCCTTTAGATCTAGGGCTATTCATGAATTTTTAGATCTCTTGATTCTTAGATGGAACATCTCAGAGATAAAAAGTCTGGAGCATTCCTGTGGGTAATGTCTGTCTTTATTAAGATATAACAATGATGTAATGCTGCTGTGATTCATAGTACAATTAATTGTTTTTTGTTTAAATGCATGAGGGTTCAGTACTTTACATTTTTTTCTCTCCTCTTTACTTTTCATTATGTAACTCTGTAAAAATAAATTAACAGAGGAGTTAAGAGGGAGTCTGCTTCTAGCCATGATGGAGTAACTGGCAGTTGTTACCCTCCTTCCACAAACAACTATAAAATTGGACAAAATATATGAGACAATGGTTTTTAAACATGGGACAATAGATATGGTAGGATAGTCATACCTATCCTTTCAGAGAAGGGAGATGTATAAAGTCAGTCCCAGGTTTATCTTCTTCTGTGTGAGGTAACTTTCCAAACTATGATTTAGGGAATCAAGTTCAACTGAAACCCTGTATTTCATTGAAAATACAGAAATTAAAATAACTGAAATTGGTAGAATTTGAAGCTACACAAGAGGGATTTGCATGGGGGTTGCAAGGAGGACAAAATGGGTGATTTTGAAATATCCTTGACCAATGGCTGGCCTGCCTGTACACATCATTAGGCTTCATGGGACCTATCAGGGAACTCCGTGTATTCAGTTGTGGGGCTGTGAGGTAAATGGGGATATCAGAGGTTGTGGGTTCTCAGACACGTTGAAATCACAGTTCAGTCATAGTGAAATAACCTCACTGAGGAACTCAGGCTTTCAGCTGAGACTAAAGAAAGGCCATTCTTTAAAATTAAGTCCTCAATTTTAGGGGTGCCTGGGTGGCTCAGTTGGTTGAGCATACGATTTCAGCTCAGGTCATGGTCTTGCAGTTCGTGAGTTCGAGTCCCTCATTGGGCTCTGTGCTAACAAACAGCTCAGAGCCTCAAACCTGCTTCAGATTCTGTATCTCTCTCTCTCTCCCCCTCCCCTGCTCATGCTCTGCCTCTCTGTCTCTCAAAAATAAATAAATGTTAAAAAAAAAGTTTAAAAAAATAAGTCCTTAATTTTAGAAAAAAGTATGTTAGAGAAATGTCCTGAAAGCTAAGGATATTACTGAAACAGACCTGCCATAATGAGGAATAAATCCAAGCGTACAAGATCAAGAGGATCCATTACTAATTTATTTCCCTACCAGGAAATCTAATACCTATTTAGATAAGTCAACATAATTTAAGCTCACAGCAACATATTATTTCTAACACCCAGTATATAATAAAAAAATTAGTATACATACCAAAAATAAAGCAAAAAAAAAAAAAAGTGAAGAACATTGGTCAGTAGAAACTGTTCCTATCATGATTCCAGAAGTTGTAATTAGCAGAAAGTAACTTTGCAGTACCTTTTATAAATATGTTCAGATATTTAAAAAGAAAAAGAATGTAATGATTGAAAAGGTAGGGTACATCACATTAGAAATAGAAACTATATGGGGCGCCTGGGTGGCTCAGTCGGTTAAGCGTCCGACTTCAGCTCAGGTCATGATCTCGTGGTCCGTGAGTTCGAGCCCCACGTTGGGCTCTGTGCTGACAGCTCAGAGCCTGGAGCCTGTTTCAGATTCTGTGTCTCCCTCTCTCTCTGACCCTCCCCCATTCATGCTCTGTCTCTCTCTGTCTCAAAAATAAATAAATGTTAAAAAATTAAAAAAAAAAAAGAAATAGAAACTATAAAATAACCAAATGGAAATTCAAGAACAGTACGTTATCTGAAAACTGACATCTATAATTTACTTAATATAAAATATTGAATGTTTTCCTGCTAAGACCATGATCAATAAAAGGATATTTAGGATATCTTCTAGTCCTAGCTATTCTAATAAGAAAAGTAAAAGAAAGAAAAGTCATAAAGATTGGGAAGGAAGAAGTAAAATTATCCTTATACCAGATGTCATGATCATTTACACAGAAAATCCTAAGGAATAGACATTAAAAGCCTACTAGAATAAGTCAACTTCAAGAAGTCAAGGGATAAAATAGTAATCAATAAAAATTAAATGTATTTCTACATTTAAAACAGTTAGCATTTAAAATTGAAAAAGTCAAAGTCATTTATAAGAGCATCTAAAAACATGAAATACATGATACTCCTAACAAAAGATACACAATACCTATTCACTGAATCCACAGAAATTCTGAGAGAACTTTAATAAGACATAAATGTAGTTACATAAATGTAAAAAAAAATGTATAAATGTACCATGCTCACGGAATGAAGGACTTAATATTGTTAAAAATAAGTTATTTCAAAATGAAATGCCCCAAACAAAATTACAGTACATTTTTTTTAAGAAATTGACAAGTTCATTCTAAAATATATATGGAATTAGGGCCACCTGGGTGACCCAGTTGGTTAGGCATCTGACTCTTGATTTCAGCTCAGGTCATGATCTCATGGTTCATGGGATCAAGCCCTGTGTCAGGCTCTGTGCTGACAGCGTGGAGCCTGATTGGGATTCTCTCTTTCTCTCTCTGCCCTTCCCATGCTCTCCCTTTTTCTCTCAAAATAAATGAACAATAAACACATATATATATTTCTGGAATATATATATGAAAATTCATAATGTATATAAGTTCTATATTTACTATAAGGCTGCAGAAATGTAGACAGTAGTATTGACATTAGTATAGACAAATACATCAATAAAAAGTAGACTACATATATGATTAATTGATTTCTGTTAAATTGGCATGTTTAATTGCTTTTGATGTTTTAGAATTATAATAAAAATAATCATTTAGGAAAAAATTAATCTTTAGAACAAAGAAATAAAATTTAAGCTTTAGAATAAGGCCACTTTCACATGATTTTCCATTTCCCTTCTTCATAACAGTATTTTTCAAAAGTCAGTTTCTTTCCAAATCTTCAAAGGAAATAAAACATCATAAGAAGTGTCTAAGTACCCACATCAAATTCCATCTTATGGAGTTTAGATAGATGTTGTAAAGTTACTGCTACTTGGAAAAATAAAGCATCCTCAATTGTTTCTCTACACATACACATTTTTTTAAGCCATATATCAGCTAGAGATTCAGGTAAAGTCAAAACCCTGTGCTGGCTGATAAAGTCCATCATTAGGAGAAAAAACTCAGTTTGAGTCACTCTCTGACATAAAACAAACTAAACTTTTCTGAGGAATAGTTCTGCATGGAAGGCAGCTTCAGGAACGAGTCTCTAACACAACATCTAAAATTTAATGTCTACTCTCAGGGCGCCTGGGTGGCTCAGTCAGTTAAGCTTACGACTCATGATCTCATAGTTGGGGTGGAGGGTGGTTTGAGTCCTGCTTCAGGCTCTGCACTGACAGTGAGGAACCTACTTGGGTCTCTCTCTCTCTTTCTCTGCCCCTACCCTGTGTGTGCTCTCTCTCTCTCGCTCTCTCTCTCTCTCTCTCTCAAAATAAAATAAAACTAAAAATAATGTCTACTCTCCAAAAGAAAGGAGAGAGAGCAAGCATCCTATTATACTTTCTTTTAATGTTTATTTATTTTTGAGAGAGAGACAGGGTGTAAGTGGGGGAACGGGCAGAGAGAAGCAGGCTCCAGGCTGTGAGCTGTCAGCACAGAGCCCCACGTGGGGCTTGAACTCCTGAACCAGGAGATCATGTCCTAAGCTGAAGTCGGCACTTAACCAACTGAGCCACCCCAGGCACTCCAACAAGCACCTCTTATAATCATAAGCCCTATCAGACATTCATCACCACTCAGTGCCAGATACAGTCACCCAAAGTGGGCATATTTCCCCCACACTAGCAGTCTTATACCTACCACCAGATGAAGTTAGCAGGCTTATAGGTGTATCTCCTGGTGCCAGTGGTTTTTTTCATATAATATAGAATACAAAGTTACTCTCCCCACACATAACTCTTTCCTTGAGTATTGAAATGAGGGAATCCCTGTCTATGATTTGTACTGATTTGTTTATCTAAACTTGAAAGGAAATTCTAACTCAAAGTGACTTCTTAGAGATCATATATTTTGAATCAGAAACAGGCTTTCTTCAAGGGAAAACTGAGGGTAAAATAATAGATAACTGGAGTTAGAGTTTTCTGACCAAGTACTTTGCCAATTTGTGGACACTAAATGCAGCTGAGATGCTGGTTAATTAAATTCTAACACCTCATGGCTTTAGATAAAGTGAAGCTCTGCCTGGGGAAGCAATTATAAGAATCAGCCAAGAGCAAACCGCAGATCCTAAGATCTGGGCTATATTCACCGTGTGGTTGAGTGATTTCTTGTAAGTCATCTCCACTCTGCTATGGAACCCATCCATTGACGTTTTATTTTCATTACGGTAATGTTCAGGTCTGTAATTTCCATTTATTTCTTTTTTATAAATTCTATTTATTTTCTGAGATTTTCAGTTTTTTCATTTGTTGCAAGCTAATTTTTTAAACTGAATTTTAAAGCATTTCAACGATGGCTACTTCCAAACCCATATTAGGTAATTCCCACATCTGATTCATCTTGATGTTAGTGTCTGTCAGTTGTCTTCTCTCATTCAATTGTGATTTGCTTACTGGAAATTTTGGATATTTTGAGATTCTGTATACATGAGAAATAAAAATACATATGTGCAGAAGTAACTTGTACATGAAGGTTTATAGGTGCCTTATTCATATAGTCCAAAAATTAAAATCACATGATGTTTCCCATCAGGATAGGATAATCAAACTTGGAATATTCATATAATGGAAAAATAATTAGCAATAAAGATAAATGAATTATAGATACATCCTGCAATATGGATTCTTCTCAGAAATAATACATTGAGTTAAAGAAGGCACAGAAGAGTATATACTGTATGCTTCCATTTATATAAGGTTCAAGAACAAGATAAACTAGTATATGATAATAAAAACTAGAAACATGGTTGGCTATGGGGAGAAGAGTTGACTAAAAAGGGCATGAAGGATATTTCTGGAGTGATGAAAATGTTCTAAATTTTTATGGAGATGCCAGTCGCTTGAATGTACAGATGTGTCAAAACTCACTGACTTACACACCTAAGTTCTATGCATTTCATTGTAGGTAAATTTTCCCTCAATTAAAAAAAAAACTATACAAATGAATAAAAATAAATAAATGACGTACTGGGAAAACAATTTTATTTTTAAAAAATTCTTATGTAAAAGAATACTTTGTAATTCATAAAAGCATTCTGTCAGGCATAAATTTCTCCTTTCCTTAGCATGGGGATTCCCCCCTGGACATTAATACCAGAAATCTAACAAGCGACCAATATAGAACATGATGCTGTCTCAGTCTTCAACTCTCTGCCACTACCTCCTGTTTGCACCTACTTCTGGATTTTTCCATAACTTCTTTAGGAATCTTAGGGGCTTCTGAGTGGCTCAGTTGGTTAAGTGTCCGACTTCAGCTCAGGTCATAATCTCAGTTTGTGAGTTCGAGCCCTGTATCAGACTGTCTACTCTCAGCACAAAGCCTGCTTTGGATCTTCTGTCTCCCTCTCTCTCTGCCTCTGCCCCACTTGCGCGTGCGCGCGCGCGCGCTCTCTCTCTCTCTCTCTCTCTCTCTCCCTCCCTCCCTCAAAAATAAATAAATATTAAAAAAAAAGAAATCTATAAAATGGCAGTGATGAGGAGGTCATAGTGATTGCATTATGTACTCAATGGCAATGCAAGTTCATTTTGATGACTTGTAAGACATCAAATATATCAGAAGACAATGTAATAAATGAATACTACTGGATGGATAAAAATAGGCCACTAAAGACAACAGACTTCCCTAGGTTAAATGAAGTCTTTTGTGACATGCTAAAATAGTGCTGAGTAGAAAATGATACTCATGTGTAAAAGAATAACATATCATCAGAAAGACAAAGAAGAGTGGTAGTGTTCACCTTCTTTTCCTACTGAAATACTGTCTCTTTCTGCCTGGGTGAACAGTGCCATCCAGAAGTAAAACAAAGAACACACTAGTTGTTGGTGCAGCCCCCTTCAAGGATCCCTCTGCTATTCCTGACTGATTATAGCTCTATTCTGTGGCCTAATCTTCATCACCCAAGATAGAGGTCAAGGGTAGATTTTGGACCCTCTACCGATTCACACAGTAGCTTATGCTCTGGGCTGTTACTCTCAAGCATTATCATTTATTGTTAACCATATCCAATCCATTATTTCAAGAAATAAATCGTCTCCCTGAAGAGGTAATATAGGATATTTACAATGAAAACATCATGGGCAGCATTCCACAATGCAATCACAATAATCATTTATAGTAATAAATCCTAGGTAAAGACGGTCACTATAGTAAATCCAGACATTGGAGATATTATTGCTGTCATAATTACAGAATTAAGAAATAAAGGGTGTGCTGAATTATCTGAAGAAAATCATTCTTGTGCAAATAACAACAGCTGTTCAAATTTCTAAGTTGCTAAAATCCTTAAGCCATAACTCACCAGTCTTCGTATGAATATACCTTTTGTTTTGATGATTCTTTTTTCAGCATGGCTGACAATTTATCTCATTTACAATATCAGGAACACAGGTGACCACAATTGATAAAATCTATATTGCAGAGGAAGCCAAGAAATGTTTTCATTTAACTTAAAAACAGGCCACTAAAGAAGAGATAAGGAAACAGACCTATACTTTGGTCCTCATGCTGTCTTCATAAAGAGCTTCAAAGAAAAGGGGTAACTGGATTCTTCCAGTAAACCCATCTTGCACAAATCTTGTGGGCATTCTAGGCTTACTAAACATGTTACCTGTCCTTGTGCAAAAAATATATTGTATCCCCACGAATTGTGCCAAGTTTACTGTGTACTGATAATGTACCATTTAATGTGGAAAGCTTCACCAGAGCCGAGCAGCTATTTGGAGATGGGATAACCTTCATAATAGCAAATCTATTTGGTCTGAAGCTAGTCCACATTCCAGTGATAGTTCTACTACGTCTGGACTGAGAGTTCAATCTTAGAACCAGAAAAATAAATAACGATAGAATAGTTTATTGTTGGAGTTTAATGCCCTCAGTACTCTTGATCTGCTATACAATTACTGGAGAAGGCCACTGCAATTCCATTAGTAGGAAAGCAGATTGGCGTTGAAGAAAACAAATGTTCATTCTGCATAGTTGGTTTGGAGAAGAAAAAACAACATACTTCGCATCATCTACCAATCCTACCACAAAAGTATTTGTTTTAATACCCTTACAAGTCTTTGTATAAAATTGCTAATGCTAAAGCTTTTAACATGCAGATGTACACACACACACACACACACACACACACACACACACACACACACAATACATAGATAAGCAAACAACTGAATAATTAAGTGCATTTGAATTTGGAAGACCTTTTTTTTTGTTGTCACATATAAGAGTTAATCCCTATTTTCATTTGTGTTTTAGCAAAAGAAAATGCTTGAGGCCTTCCCTAGAAACTACACCAACACTGACATTGTCAGTGTATGTTGCACATGTACCCAACTAAGACCTCCAATATGAGGAAGGCAATATAATAATGCTTTCTAGTCACCACATCATATCATCCTGATTTTAGTATCACTTTTCATTATATGTTTTCTCATGTTTATGTATTATCTGTCACTTACAATAGGGCAGACACCTCTATTTTTCACTATGATACTATACTTAAAAGGTTGCTGGCACATAAATACTCATTAAACATCTGTGAGAGGGAAGGGTTGACAGTGCTCAATCAGCTCTGAAAAGGAATGGCATGTGGGTGGGTGAGGAGAAAGACAGTTATCTGTAACTATGAGATAGAGAGAGCCCTTAGCCACCTATAATTTCCTAAATATAATTTATTTATATTATCATAAATAACTTGCTTTTCTTCCTTAGTAATTATGGGTTGTGCTTGGCCATCTTTGAAGATTTCTCAGTCCAGAGAGACTGCACTGATGGAGGACACGACTGTCCATTTAAGTCCTTTGTCTGTTAAAGTCCTGGGTTTACACAGAAGTCTAGTGAGATGATATTGTTTTAGTGTAAGTTCTTCTCCCTGAATTCTGTCCATACTTTTTCAAATCCAAGTTTGATTTTTCTCATCAAGTAGAACTGAGAATGAGTACCTGAAACATAGTAAATTCTTTAAGTTAATGCCAAACCTGAGTAAGCAAGGACAACCAGCTAATCTTGCTTGGCAACAATCTCCACATATGCTAATAATGGTTGTAGCATTGTGTTAAAGCACATTTCAGGAAACCAGAGGCTTTTAAGTGGATTGAATATAAGCCTAGTAAAAATAAATCTTTTTTTCTTTTTAAAAAAATTTTTTAAACGTTTATTTATTTTTGAGACAGAGAGACAGAGCATGAACAGGGGAGGGTCAGAGAGAGTTGGAGACACAGAATCTGAAACAGGCTCCAGGCTCTGAGCTGTCAGCACAGAGCCCGTCGCGAGGCTCGAACTCATGGACCGCGAGATCATGACCTGAGCCGAAGTCGGCCGCTTAACTGACTGAGACACCCAGGCGCCCCTAAAATCTTTTTTTCTCTAAAAACATAATGTAACAGTCAAGGTCCTCCAGAAAAACAGACCAGTATATATGTGTGTACATATATACATGCACAAGCCTATGTATATATACATACCTATATGTTTTAAGGGGTCTTTGATTATAACTTTTAATAGTTTAATTATGGCTTTTGAGTAAGGTAAAAATTTTACCAAATTAAACATTCGTACCAATACTAACATACAACCTATTTTCAGAAACCGGATCTTAAAATCAAGGTAGTCCCTGTTGATACAGCATAGAATGTGATGGGGAGAGGGAGGAAGATGTAGCTTAAATGGCCATCTCAAGCAGAAGCTTATAAGAACTAAAATTATTTAACTCTTAGAAGCATAGGAGTAAATTTTCATGACCAAAAAGGAAAACCATACCCATTAGCAGATACTCCTCATTCCTCCCTTCTCCCAGCATCTGGCAATCATGAAACTACTTTTGCCTCTATGGTTTTGTTTATCTGTGCATCAGCTCATGAGCATTTGAATTGTTTCTACTTTTTGGCTATTATGAATAGTGCTGCTATGAATGTTTGTGTACAAGTTTTTATGTGGACATACATTTTCAGTTCTCTTGGGCATATACCAAGGAGTGGAATTTCTGGGTCATATGGTAACAAGTTTTAAAATTTGCAGAACTGCTAAACTATTCTCCAAAGTGGTTGGAACATTTTACAGTGCCGCTGGCAATATATGATGGTTCCAATTTGCCATATCTCATCAATTCTTGTTATTGTATCTTTTTGAATTTATACAAACTTTTAGCCATCGTAGTGAGTGTGAAGTAACATCTCATTGTGATTTTGATTTGCATTTTTCCCAGAAAATAATGTTCAGCACCTTTTCATGTGCTTAGTGGCCATTGTAGATCTTATTTGGAGAAATGTCTTGAAATACTTTGCCCATTTTTTAACTAGGTTGCCTTTTTATTGTGGAATTGTAACTGTTCTTTATGTATTCTTTTTTTTAAGTTATTTATTTATTTATTTATTTATTTATTTATTTATTTATTTATTTTGAGAGAGAGAGAGAGAGAGAGAGCACGTGAGCGGGAAGTGCAAAGAGGGAGAGAGAGAGAGAATCCCAATTAGGCTCTGCACTGTCAGCGTACAGCCTGATGTGAGGCTTGAATTTATGAATCGAGAGATCATGACCTGAGCTGAAACCAAGAGTCAGATGCTTAACCAACAGAGCCTCCCCAAGTGTCTTTATGTATTCTTCATATGAGTCCCTTTTCAGACATATAATTTGCAAATATCTCTCTCAGTCTATGTTTTGTCTTTTCACTTTCTTGATAGTATCCTTTGAGATATAATGTTTTTAATTATAGTGATGCATGGGTCAATGAAGATATATCTAGAGTATTGTGCACTTGTGAGCAAGAAAGCACCTGATGAAAAGGCTGTCTAAAAAAGGCCTACTTTGGGCGCCTGGGTGGCGCAGTCGGTTAAGCGTCCGACTTCAGCCAGGTCACGATCTCGCGGTCCGGGAGTTCGAGCCCCGCATCAGGTTCTGGGCTGATGGCTCAGAGCCTGGAGCCTGTTTCTGATTCTGTGTCTCCCTCTCTCTCTGCCCCTCCCCCATTCATGCTCTGTCTCTCTCTGTCCCAAAAATAAATAAACGTTGAAAAAAAAATTAAAAAAAAAAAAGGCCTACATTTACTCCTCTTCCTTTAGTCAGCCTGATGCTGTGTATTACATATGTGTGCTAATACCTTGAAGCAATTTTTAATCCATTTTTCATCTTTTGTCAGCTCTATAAAGTTGCCCTAGTAATTGGCCACACTGTGTTTGACACTTTTTTTTTCTTTTTCCACGTTTTTTTTTTTAATTTTTTTTTGGGGGGACAGAGAGAGACAGAGCATGAACGGGGGAGGGGCAGAGAGAGAGGGAGACACAGAATCGGAAACAGGCTCCAGGCTCTGAGCCATCAGCCCAGAGCCTGACGCGGGGCTCGAACTCACAGACCACGAGATCATGACCTGGCTGAAGTCGGACGCTTAACCGGCTGCGCCACCCAGGCGCCCCTTGACACTTTTTATATAGCCAGCTTCTGGAAATAACATCTTACAAATCAAGAAATGAATATATTCTCAGAAGTTTGTAAACAACACCTTCATTGACTAGGATCCAAGTATAAGAACTTTGCTATTTAGTTCTTCTTAAAAATTCACAAAACAGGGGTGCCTGGTTGGCTCATTTGGTTAAGTGTCAGACTCTTGTTTTCATTGTGTTGAGATAAAGCCCCGCATTGGGCTCTGTACTGGGCATGGAACCTGCTTAAGATTTTCTCTCTCCCCTCTGCTTGTGCCCTGCTCACACACGTGCACTGTCTGTCTCTCAAAAAGAAAAAAAAATCGCAAAACATAAGCCACTCGTTGGGGGATGAGGAGGAAAGGTATGGGCTCAAACCTAATTCTATATCATACTTAAATTAAGGTATTAGCATACTTCTTTGTATAGTGCTTCTAGAGTTCAACACAGTGCCTGGCACATAGTAGATTCATATGAATATGTTTGTTCTAATGAATATGATTACATATACATTTGTTTGTATATACACTGTAGTGGGAAACTTGTATAGTATCCATGCCCCTTGAAAATATCATTGGGGATATTTGGGGGATGCTATATGATTTTAAAATTGATTGCAAAAATCCAATCAAAACAAAAATGAAAGCCTAAGTGTCTTTCAAGCAAAGTATACTTTTCAAGCAAAGTATAATATATCCCATAATGAAAAACTGCATAAATTAAAATAATTTTAACATCAAATCCATGTTTATTTACTTTAAAACTTATTAATGATATTTCGTGAAATCAATAAGAAAAATATGAAAATACTATAACCATTGGAAAATTTTAAAGTATTCTTAGAATGGTAAGACTTTTGCAAATATGACATAAAATTCAGAATCATTAAATTGAATACATAAAAATTCAATGATCTGTATAAAATATATAGTTACTCCATTGGAAAGCCCAACATAAGCACCTCAAAAGCATAAATTACAAACTGGGGAAAATATTTGAAAATATTTTTGGAGACAATGGATAATTTTTCTATTATGTAAAGAACTTCATGTCAACAACATGTAAACAACCTACAAGAGGAAGATCAAAAGGTATGTTAAGTTTAAGGAGAATAATATACATATGCATTTTAAACATATGAAAATCTTTATTATATTAAGAGAAATGCAGGGGCCTCTGTGTGGCTCAGTTGGTTAAGCATCCAACTTTTGGTTTTGGCTTAGGTCGTGATCTCACAGTTTGTGAGATAGAGCTCCGTGTTGGGCTCTGCACTGACAACATGTAGCCTGCTTGGAATTCTCTTTCTCTCCTTTTCTCTCTCTCTCTCTCTCTCTCTCTCTCTCTCTCTCTCTCTTTCTGCCCTTCCCACCACTTTCTCTCTCTCTCTCTCTCTCTCTCTCTAAATAAACATTAAAAAAGAGAAATGCAAATAAGTACTACACTGAGATGCAGTTATTTTTAGTTTGGCAAAAATAAAAATGTTTAAAAACACACTCATATATCAGTGACAGGGTAGAGAAACAAATTCTCCAAAGATCATTGAAATCGTATAAATTGGTGAACATTTGTGGAAAACAATAGTATTTATAAGTATGTTAAGTATACCTGCCATTTGACCCAGCAATTCTATTTCTTTTTTTTTTTTAAATTTTTTTAACGTTTATTTATTTTTGAGAAACCGAGACAGTGACAGAGCATAGGCAGGGGAGGGGCGGAGAGAGAGGGAGACACAGAATCCAAAGCAGGCTCCAGGCTCTGAGCTGTCAGCACACAGCTGGACGCGGGGCTTGAACTCACAAACCCTGAGATCATGACCTGAGCTGAAGTCGGATACTCAACAGACTGAGCCATCCAGGCGCCCCTCAGCAATTCTCTTTCTAAAGATTTTATTTTACATATATTTTTCAGCATATAAGAAATTACATGTGTACAATATTTTATATTTTGGCATTGATTGTAATAATAAAAGAATAGAAGCAACATAAGTATTTATTAATAGAGATCACTCAAATAAATTATAGTACATATATCCATACAGTGATAATCAGTGCAGCCATTAAAGTGATTGAAGAAGTTCTTCATAAACTGTTCTGTAAAACTCTCTAAGATATATTGTTGGTTGGGAAAAAAGTCAAGGCATAGGACAATACATATAGTATTCTGCCTCTGTATATAAGTGTATTAGGAGAAGAATACATATATGTATGCACAGAATACCACTGGGAGTGATATAAGATATTCATAATATTGGTTGTCTCTAAGGGAAATGATATGCGTAGTTGAGAAAAGAGATTGGAATGTTAAACCATATGAATTCATTATATTTAATAATAAGCAAATAAAACTTAGCTACAGAAAAAGTTTACACAAGATTATGTGAACATTATGTGATTCCAATTTTTAGCAAACAAAATGAGTAACAAAAATTAGCTAACTCTGTACACTGAGAGGGCCTAGAGATGATGCCAATGGCAGAGAGCATCCTCAATGCCCATATTTTGGGTTCTAAATACAATCCTCCAGTAAAAGAAACGAGTGTTGCTTGGAAAATGGCTCACTCTAGTACTGGGCCAGGGAAGATAAAAGATGAATGAAGATCATCTTGTAGTACCAGAAGTGCTCAAAAAAAATGAAAGAATATGTTAAAGGAACACAGGATTCAACCTGGAAGAGCAACTACCAACCAAAACTGTACTAGTACTAATCCTCAACATTGTGAAAGTCATTAAAGCAAGGAAAGACAAATTCCTTCCCAGAGGAGACTGGCAAACATGCATTGTGGTACCTAGATTAGATCCTGGAATATAAAGTAGACATTAATGGAATATCTGGTAAAATCCAAATAAAGTCTGGAGTTCAGTTAATAGTAGTGTACCAATTTTGTCATTTCAAATGGAAAAGAGGGTTCAGAGGTTTCAGCCTATATATTTCAAAAGTAATTTCTAGTCACAATTGTGCCTGGGTAGAACAGGGAAAAAGACTCTGATATCAGCCTTCTCTTCTCATCGCCTTCCTTTTCTCCACTGGTTTTACCAATTCTTCCATTGTGGTATCCATAACTCATTTCTCCAGATGAGGTGATATGAGGAATAAGGACAACATTGTTCAGTGGACAGTTGAGTCTCTCTGACTGAGAAATACATGGAGGAAGGAAACACCCTAATCAAACGTAGTGAAATTTGGGCAGTTTCTTCACCATTGCTTCCTTCCCTGAAACATCTATTCATGGATAGATAGGCATGCATGTATAGATTAGGTAATGAATGAGAAAACTGGAAAATGGCCAAAGTTTACTTTTAAGAAGCAGATTACATCCATAACTATTTCTGTAGGAACTATAACAATATACTTTTAAAAAATAGATAAATAAAAACCTCAAACCAGAAAGCCAATGAGAAGTTTATATTTTAAAAAATTTCTCTTAAAAGAAAATTAGTATATCACTGAAAATTCTACATTAGGTTCATGTTACATGTAGAAAGCAATCTTCAGCACTCTCAATTTGCTATTAAAGATAAACCTAATGAGGGGCTCCTGGGTGGCGCAGTCGGTTAAGCGTCCGACTTCAGCCAGGTCACGATCTCGCGGTCCGTGAGTTTGAGCCCCACGTCAGGCTCTGGGCTGATGGCTCAGAGCCTGGAGCCTGTTTCCGATTCCGTGTCTCCCTCTCTCTCTGCCCCTCCCCCGTTCATGCTCTGTCTCTCTCTGTCCCAAAAATAAATAAACGTTGAAAAAAAATTAAAAAAAAAAAAAAAGATAAACCTAATGCAATTTTCATTTGAGGCTTAGTTATACTATGCTATGCTTAAAATATAATACTTTCCTCAACTGTTAATATTCCATGTATGAAAAAGTAAATTAAAATACCTCAGTCTACTGACACCTTTTATATAATTTTTTCCTTGCATTATTTTTATGTCTTTAAAAGCATAATTGCAGCCAGCTTAACATAACCAAACTATACATGAAACTTTTCTAACATGTTTGCTTACCTCAAATAATTTGGTCTTATTAGTGACTATAACTGTAATGCAGCTATAAACATTTGTATGAATGGTATCTGTACTTCCAGTAAATTGGTCTCATGCACACACACAATGAGTACACTTCCATTTCTTTTTCATAAAAGTTTTCTTGAAAAGTAATTTTTTTCTCTTTATTTCCTCTCAGAATTTCTACTCTAAATTTCAGTCCTGGTTGGTAAAGGTGGTAACTAACACAGATTGCTTTTTTTCTGCTCTTGAAAACAAACTTTAAAGTGGCCTCAGAAAAGAGAAGTGAGTTAATGGATATAAGAAACTGAGAATAAAGGAGAAAAAAAAAAGTAGTCAGTCCTACGGTTGACTACTGTTAGCTGCCTGGTTGTAGTGTTGCTTCCTGAATATAAATCATTTCATAAACTATCACCATTAGATAAGGTTACTTTGTGACCCTGATGGAACAAGACAAAAATAAGGACAATATGCAACCACATTCTCTCAAAGCCAGTGTGAGTGACTAATGCTCCTTTACCAATGACAGCCCTGCTTTATCCCTCCCCTCTGCTGAATTAAAATTATTAATGTTCTCAGTAGCCACATAGCCTCCGTTTTCTTTTTTTCTAAAGTTGAAGTATAGTTGACACACAATGTTGTATTACTTCTAGGTGTACAACATAGTGATTCAACAGTTCCATATATTAATCTATGTTCACCGTGATAAGAACAGTTAACCATCTGTCACCATACAACATTATTACAATTTATGGATTTATATTCCCCATGCTATACTATTTATACCCATGACTTACTTGTTTTATAACTGGAAGTTTGTACCACTTAATCCCCTACATCTATTTTGACTCAACCTTCCCAGCTTTGGCAACCACCATTTTGTTCTCTGTATTTGTGATTCTGTTTCTATTTGTTTTTTGTTGTTTTTTTGTTTATTCATTTAATTTTTTAGATTCCACATACAAGTGAAATCATATGCTATTTGTCTTTCTCTTACTAATTTCACTTAGCATAATACTCTCTAGGTCTGTCCATGTTGTCGCAAATGTCAAGATCTCATTCTTTTTATGGCTTAGTAGTATTCCATTGTTCATCTTTATCCATTTACCTATCAGTGGACACTTAGGTTGCTTCAGTATCTTGGCCATTGTAGATAATGCTGCAATAAATGTAGGGGTTCATATGTCTTTTCAAATTAGTGTTTTTGTTTCCTTTGAGTAAGTACTCAGTAGAGAAATTACTGGATTATGTAAATGTAAATTTACATCAATTTACATTTCCACCAACAGTGCAAGATGGTTCCCTTTTCTCCATATCCTCGTCAACACTTTTTATTTCTTGTCTATTTGATATTAGCTATTCTGACAGGGTTTTCATTTCCCTAATAACTAGTGAAATTGAACATCTTTTCATGTGTCGGTTGGCCATCTGTATGTCTTTATAAAAGTGTCTATTCAGGTTCCCTGCCCTTTTGTTGTTTTTTTTTTTTTTTCCCTTGAGTGAGTGAGAGAGAGAAAGGTGGAGGGAGGGGCAGTGGGAGAGGGAGAGAGAGGATCTTAAGCCTAGCATGGAACCTGATATGAGGCTTGATCTCAAGATTGTGAGATCATGACCTGAATCAGATGTTTAACTGACTGAGCCACCCAGGCGCTCCCCTCTGCCCATTTTTAAATCAGATTATTTGGTGTTTGGTGTTGAGTTGTATAAGTTCTTTATGTATTTTGGATATTAACCCTTATTGGATATATCATTTGCAAGTATCTTCTCCCATTCAGTGGGTTGCTTTATTGTTTTGTTGGAAGTTTCCCTCATTGTGTAAAAGTTTTTTGTTTTGGTGTGGTTTCAATAGTTTATGTTTGCTTTTGCTTCCTTTGCCTGAGAAGACATATCTAGAAAAATGTTGATAAGCTTATGTCCAAGAGATAACTGCCAATGTTTTCTTTAAGAAGTTTTATGGTTTCAGGTTTCACATTTAGGTGTTTAATCCATTTGTGTATGGCTAATAAATAGCCTCCATTTTCTAACAATCCAATAAAAAACAGACTCCCACATCACCTAGTATAAACCCAACCCCATATAAGACGATTCTAATTACATCTCACTGAGATTATTTTCCTCATAGGATACAGTTTTCCTTGCTGCAGCAAGTTAAGAAACCTAACATTTGTGTGACTACAGGTGTGTTCTTGGTGGTCTTTGGGCACCAGGCTTTAATAAAACAAACACAAACTATGGAAAAATTACTGGTAGATAGAAGATCTTGTTGCAGGGGCACCTGAGTGGCTCAGTCAACTAAGCGTCCAACTCTTGATTTCAGCTCAGGTCACGATCTGACATTTGTGAGATTGAGCCCCATGTCAGGCTTCACACTGGGCATGGAGCCTGCTTAAGATTCTCGCTCTCCCTCCCTCTCTGCCGCTCCCTCATACATGCCCACTCTCTCTCTCTCTTCCTCAAAAATTCTGCAAAGGTCTTGTTGTCATCCTTGTTGTTTAGCAGTGGTGGAGTAGGTTGGAAGGTGAGCCATGGTGGGAGGAAGAGCAGAAGAAAGTTATGTACCCTGGATGAAGATTGGCTATATGAGAGATGGAAAGACTTTAGATTTGCTCTATTTTTCTTTCCCATATTGTCTTGCTTGATTTCCATGTTGCCCTTATTCCCAGTATTGCCCTTCATTCTGCCTTCACTATGAATCAAAAAAAGAAACTCAGCAGCACTGTTGCTGTTGTTTGGGTCCTTTAATAACACCCCTTTCTTTGCTATCTCATTCTGACCCAGTTCAGAAATAGATGCAGATTAAGAACTGTGGATACCAACAGAGGAGTTTTGTTATTGATAAGAGCTAGGTAAGAGGTTGTGACTGAGGTTTATGATGAGTTTGGTTTGCTCATGCTCTCTGCTGACCCTCCCAGCCTAGATCTTGTGGCACTTGAACTGAGGAAAACTTTGGTTTTCAGGGCAGACATAACTACTGAGGATTTCTTCCTAGTATTCATGTAAAATGAAAAAAATGAAGAAGAGAGGCCAGGTTCCCAGTGCTTACAAATTATCTCCACTCAGTTAGGAAATATGGACCATCAGTGTCACCTGATAATCTGATACCTTATTCTGAAAGAGCTTCTGCAGTGTAAGTTCCAATGCATGCAAAACATGTGGAGTAGATAATAACGCATCCCCCTAATACTCTCCAGTGCTTCTTTTCATCAAATTCATTGAGTTTATCCATGACACCTGTGATCATATAAGGATGTTGTGATCTTCCTTGGGAGGGAAAAGGACAGCCTCATTTCCATCTTCATGTAGCCACTCCTTCCATTTCAACCATTGTTTTTTTTGTGGGCATCCTTTGTACCTCTGATGGTCAGAATAGATTTTGCTCCCTAGAAGGCATTGAAATGGGTGAGAACAGCCTACTTAATTAATTCATTCCAATGCTACACTGTATTTGAAGCTACATGTTCACTCCCTTCTCCCTACACTGCCTTATAAGGGTAATCAGGCACCTTGCAGCGATGTAAAATGGCAATATTAACATTCTCTAATAACAAAATACAGCAACATCAAAATACAGCAACCAAGGTTGAACATAAACCCCTCTTATTATTAAATTTCTGGGAAAATTTAAGTTCAAATATAATGCCTCTGTGGTTAAGTGCACAGACTCCAAACCAGATTATCTGAGTTCAAATCTCAGTTCTTAAAGTTACTTAGTTTGTGATCCTGGGAAAGTTCACTAACTTTCCTTTGCCTCAGGTTTTTCATCTGACAAATGGGAATATGATAAGACTTACAGAGTTATGAAACTTAAATGAATTAATATTTATAAGGCTTTTTAGAAATATCCCTGGCAGATAACAAGTGCTTTATAAAATTATTACTTATTACTGTACTTGTAATTTAAAGTCCAAAAATTACATTGAAGTCAATTATCCCTACATCCCACAATTTCTTATTCTGCTGAATATCAGCTAACATGTTCTCCATCTTTAGATGCTTGAGGAGATCCATTCAGTGGTATTCCAACCTTGATATTTTTATTAGAAAAGCTATTGCTTCTGGCTTATTGGGCTTTAGTACTCCTGAAGTTAACTCATTCCAACCCACTCTCTGATGTACCTCACCTTGGTTATCAACTTTATTGAGCTACAATTTACAAACAATAAAACTCACCAATTTTCACTGTATAATTTCATGAGTTCGAGAACTGTTTACCATCTTGTAACCCCCACCACAACCATGAAATAGACTTTCCCATCACCCCAAAAAGTGCCTTTGTGTCCCGTTTTTTTTTTGTCAGTAACTTCTGCCCAACCCCTGGCTCTTGGAAACTGCCAATATTCTTTCTATCCCTACAGTGTTGCCTGTTCTAGAATTTTATATAAATGGAATCACACATTATATAGTTTTTCTCTATGGCTTCTTTCACTTAGCAAAATGCTTTTGAGATTCATTCATTTTCTTGCATGTCTTAGTAGTTCATTTATTTTTATTAAGTAGTATTTCATCAAAAAAGTATTTTATCATATGGATACACCAATCTTTTAAATTTCATTTAAAAAAAGGAAAATGATAGATTTTTTTCAGACATTTAGGATAAAAGGACAAAGAAACTCCAAAATCCTGTTTAGCTGTTTGGAGAGCTGAGGAGATCAATATGTGTCATATACCTATAACCCTTTTGTAAAGATAAATATCTTGTTCATAATATCTGTATGTTTGCTGCATTAAAATGATCTTGTGCTGTATGTCCATCTTCTACTTATTCAAACTTCTGCATTAACTCTTCACTGAACCCACTACCAGTGCCTCTAACTATCTTTGTTTCTACTGCAGTTTTCTCCATCAAGAATCCCTTTCCCTCCATTATCAATCTATTAAATTCCTTCTTGTTTATCCTTTATAGCTCAGCTGAGAGAGCACCTCCCTGTCATGTCTTTCCGGATCTCTCCAACTAGAATTAATTACTTCTTTCTTGGTGTCCCCAAAGCACCATGTATATAACTCTACTATATCACTCACTTAATGGTGATTTATTAACGATTTCAGGTATGTCTCCATTATGGAAAAAGGTAGTGTTCAACTTTGTTTCCCCAATGGTAGGTTTAATGCTCAACACCAGAGCAGATATTCAATAAATTTTTTGTTTGATAAAAGAAAGAAAATGAATAAATGAATACATTAAAGTGCTCTCCTGTTGATACACATCGGTCATAGGTAGATGCAAGTATGTGAACACAACTCACTGCTCTAAATTGCTTGGAAATCTACTTCTTTGTACCCCATCGGGTTTTGAAACAGGGAGCAGGGAAATCTGTTAATGCTTGGATAAGTCTTGCTGAATTTTAAGGGAACAACCGCAATCCACTGAAAAGTGCACTTGATTATTCACAGTGCGTAGGGGTTCCTGTGACATGACTAGCAAAAAGCTCCTGGCCCTTCAAGACAGGAAGGATGCATTTGTAATTAAACCGTGACCCATGCTGTGTCCTGCTGCCAGATTTCCTCGAGTAGTCACTGGAGATGAAATTCTACTTATGACATTTGAAGAAACAAAATTCTCCAGGGGAAGCAGCCTCCAAAGACAGACTGTATGTTGACAGCTGTTGTGGAAATTACTGATTTTAACCTTTGCCATAAGAATTGTAAAACTGATCCAGCTCCTTCTCTGTGGCAGACATTTTGGGAGATGGATTTGTAGGTGTGTTTTGGGGATTAGCCTAAAGCCAAGACAGCCTCATTTTGCAACAGAAGTTCCATTAAAGTTTCTTAAATTTCGTTGAACTTCTGTTCAGGAAGTCCTTTTAAATTCTGATGAGCTGACATTTGAATGTTTCTGTAGCAGATGGCTATCAGCTAAAAGAAGTGCACAATATTTTATTCTCACCAGCTGAAACAAAATTTGAAGGCTATGATAGATTTTTTTCTAATTAAAACTCTGAGAAGCTTGGGTCATAGATTTTATACATTTAAATGAAAATTCACACTGCTTTGGACTAAAACTCAAGTTTCCAAGTGAAAGGTTTTTTGTTTTCAAAACGTACTAATGGAAGCACAGTTCTCCGAGATACCTATACTGTAGCCACTTAGAACAACGTATTTAAACATCATTGTACTAATCAAATACTATTTATTAAAGTCTATATAACTGAGAGCTGATTTACCTATCCATTATTTTTCCAGAAATTTCTATTCAAAGATCTCTTTTTTTAGTAGGTAGCTAGTCTATTCAATAGGAGATTCAGAAGGATTGTTTCTGACCCGCAGGGATTTCACAACCCTAGTGGAAAGATAAAATTAATACACAGAGAGACTCACATATAGTTAGAAAAGAAACACTAAAATGAAAAAATATCTTGTCAAATCGCAGTATTTATAGATGATGAGTCAGGATGGATATTTTAAGTGCTTTTCCCAAAGATACACATCTAATTAGTAGCAAAGTTTAAGATGTGCTTTTACCGGTTTTTCTCATGGTATTAAATGATTTAAAAAAAAAAACAGAATGATTTATATGTTCTAGTGATTTTGCTTTTCTGATTGAACACTGATACAGAATCCAAGTTTTTATAACATGAAAACCCACACTCCTTCTAAAAATGCTTTTCACTGTTTCATTGATGTTTTACCATATTAATAAAAGGCCTGACTTGGATATACTGAAGACCTTAAAATTCTCCCTTTCAAAATGACCTTCTCACCAAAATAGAGAGCCAAGATGCCTCTTAAGCCTCTGTCTCACTCAACTGTGTCATCATCAACCACTAGTAAATAACTCCAGACAAGTAAAGTGCTAGCTGTTTCAGAGCTTGATGAATAGCTTTATGGGCCCCTTCTCACAGCTGTCATTGTTCTGACAGCTTGATTGAATACAACTCTTGCACCATACCAAGGGGAGCTGCCCACAAAGGGCACCACATGTTTCTAAGTGCTTCTGCTCTCATGCTTCCAGGACAACACTGCAGTACAGAACCAGCAACCTGTTACTCTAAGGGGAAAGTAAACTCTGATCTCCTAGAAACTAACTCACACCTTCTATGAAAGATTCATAGGTCAAAATTCATCTCTTCTTATGGCATGTACGTATATCCCTATGGAATTAGATAATGTTCCTCTTCTAAAATCTAATCAGACCAAATGGTTGTTGAGCAATGTTTAAACTTATTTCAGTTGAGCAATTAAAAATTTAAGAAAGGGAGTAATCATTAAACGACAGCTTCCTTTCATTTCAAAAGGTGTCGATTTTGTCTTGTTTCTCTTTGTGTCTGTGTTAGTTTTCCATAGCTCAGTCTGCTAATGCCCCCACTTGCCTATAAACTCTTCCCTGTTGCACTTTCTGTGCTAACCCTGACATACGCAAGAAGTAGATCACCATTCTCAATTTTGCATTCTTACCTTCTTGGTCTGGTCTCTTGTGGCTTAGATCTAATGCCCCCTGAGAGTCAGAATCCAGTGTGCCAATCCAGGTTGATGGCTTACCATGTTGCTCTTTAAAATAGCCTCAGTAACAATGAAATTTGAGACTGATCTCCCCCACAGGTAATTTCTGAGATCTTTCTTGCCCTCTAAGTCAGAACTTTCTACTTTTCCTTTTGTTGCTTTAATTATAAGGCTCAAGTTACGCTCCAGTCCTTCATCCTAATTTCTAGTTTAAGTGCTTTAAACTGAGTAACATCCAGATAAGTATTGCCTCGTACTCTAGAACTGTATGTTCTGCCTTGCCACACGCAGTGCTAACACACCGTGCAATCCAACAGCTCAAATTGGGTCATGGTGAGATGGACTCATAAATTTCTTAGGTCTCAAGTACTGATTCCACCTTTATCCCCTGCTATAGTGCTTTCTCCCACCAGCACCGAAGGTGCTGGATTATGCCTGAGAGTTTTATGACACTGTAGACACCCACATTCAGCTAACCAGTTCCTCTAGTCACTGTTCCTGTGTTGTTATGCCCTTGTGTTTTGAATTGACTCAGTCCGTGACTTCACTCTAAAACTGAATAATTGATCTTGTAAGGCATGTGCAGCAGACGGGTATATAAGAAATACACAGTTTTGGGGCGCCTGGGTGGCGCAGTCGATTAAGCGTCCGACTTCAGCCAGGTCACGATCTTGCGGTCCGTGAGTTTGAGCCCCGCGTCAGGCTCTGGGCTGATGGCTCAGAGCCTGGAGCCTGTTTCCGATTCTGTGTCTTCCTCTCTCTCTGCCCCTCCCCCGTTCATGCTCTGTCTCTCTCTGTCCCAAAAATAAATAAACGTTGAAAAAAAAAAAAAAGAAATACACAGTTTTGAGGTGGAAATAATCCATACCACAGTCCAGCACTATAGTTCCTCTACTGGGCATCTGTGCACAGTCCTAGGATGCACATCTGATAGATGAGGCACTCATATATAGCCTATAAATATAAACAGAATCTGTATTTCCCAGGCCATAGCAACCTAAATCATAAATAAGGGTATCTTACCACCATAGTGGCTTCATCACTCTCTGCTCTATAGGAATCTAATCCTCACTCAAATACACCCCACTGTGGTTCAGGGTTTCCCCTTTAATCTTCTTGTTTATTAAAATAACATGTACTGTTTTCCTCCTCCTCTGATCTAGCTCACTGTGATGCTGTGCCTGTCAATAGTGATTCGAAAAGAATGAGCTGTATTATTGATGTCTGCTGGCACCCACTGATGCTGATGCCAACACAAGTTTTAGATGTTTGTCCTGTGGAAGTCAATGACAGAGGTTAAGAGCATCTATGTTGATGTTAAAGATGCCACAGCCTGCTATGTGTTTGCTCGAGTAGTTCTGTTTGCCCGTCGATCCTTTCTTTTTCTTTTGGAAACCCTGTCTTCTGCAGAGAAATGCTGTTCCTCCAGAACGAAACATGAGATCTGAAAGATTACATATTCTTAAAAGCATCCCCTTCTCCCTCTGTCCCCATCCCCATCTACATGATTAGCTTGGTGCTGGGTACCTAACTCAAATTAACTCTCTTTTTGGATTTTGTAACATGACATTAGATTAAGCAAATGTCAGCTTTTCCCAAGAAATAGGTGGTGAGGCCCTGAAGATTTCAGCTGCATAGAGCTTTCCATGTGTGAAGGCAAATTTGTGGCAGGAAAGAATGTTGTCATAGAGAAAGAGGAGGACAGGAGAAATCTAGAGGGTTATTTGGCCTCATTAACTTCTTGCGAAGTGTTGTACCCAGTGTCTAGCTTTACTTCTGCCTTTCCTGCAGTTTTAGGACAACCCTAGCCTCTTGTCGCTGTATGTAGACACACATATCTGAACAATGGGCTTTATCCCCTGAACTTATTATTATTGTTGTTGTTGTTATTATTATTATTATTATTACAGTGTTGGTATCAATATTGCTAAATACTGGGCTCTCATTTTCCAACTTCATTTTCCCCCTAAATATTCTCATTCAGGTATTTTATTTTTTTTTTTTTTAAGTTTTTAATTCCAGATGTATATGTATAACATACAGAGTTATATTGGTTGCAGGTGTACAAATTAGTAATTCAACACTTCCATACATCAAACTGTGCTTATCACAGCAAGAGTACTCCTTAATCCCATCACCTATTCCCCCCACTCTGCTCTGGTAGCCGTCAATTTGTTTGGCATAGTTAAGATCTGTTTCTTGGTTTGTCTCTCTCTCTCTCCCCCTCTCTCTCTCTCTAATTTTTTTTCCTTTGCTTGTTTGTTTTGTTCCTTAAATTCCACATATGAGTGAAATCATATGGTACTTGTCTTTCTCTGACCGACATATTTCACTTAGCATCATACTCTCTAGCTCTATCCATATCATTGCAAATGGCAAGATTCCATTCTTTTTCATGGCTGAATAATATTCCTATATATATAATATATATATATGTATATTATATATTTACATATATGTTATATATATTATATATACATATATACTATATATATATACATATATATGTGTGTGTATACACACACACACACACACACACACACACATACCACTTCTTCTTTATCCATTCATCAATCGTTGGACACTTGGACTGTTTCCATATCTTGGCTTTGTAAATAATGCTGCTATAAACATTGGAAGGCACGTATCCCTTTGAATTAGTGTTCTTGTATTCTTTGGGTAAGTACCCACTAGTACAATTGCTGGATCATAAGGTAGTTTTCTTTTTAACTGTTTGAGGAACCTCCATACTGTTTTCCACACTGGCTGCACCAGTTTGCATTCCCACCAACAGTGCATGAGTCTTCCTGTTTTGCCACATCCTTGCTGACACCTTTTGTTTCTTGTGTTGTCTCATTGTAGTTTTGATTTGCATATCCCTGATGATAAGTGATGATGAGCATCTTCTCAGTGTCTGTTGGCCATCTGGATGTCTTCTTTGGAGAGATGTCTGCATATCTTTTGCCCATTTTTAAATTGGATTATTTGGTTTTTGGTGTTGAGTTGTATAAGTTCTTTATATATTAGCAGATATGTCATTTCCAAATATCTTCCCTCATTCCATAGGTTTTAGTTTTGTTGATTTGTTTCCTTTGCTGTGCAGAAGCTCTTTATTTTTATGTAGTCTGCAGTTTGTTTTTGCTTTTGTTTCCCTTGCCTCACGAGGGAAACTTCTAGAAAGAAGTTGCTATGGCTGATGTCAAAGAAGTTATTGCCTGTATTTTTTTCTAGGACTCTTATGGTTTCAGGTCTCACATTTAGGTCTTTAATCCATTTTGAATTTATTTTTGTGTGTGCTGTAAATAGTCCATTTTTTTTTCTCTTGCATGTTGTTATCCAGTTTTCCAAACACCATTTGTTGAAGAGACTGTCTTTTTCCCATTGGATATTCTTTCCTTCTTTGTCAAAGATTGATTGGCCATATAGTTGTGGGTTCATTTTTGGGTTTTCTATTGTGTTCCATTGATATTTCTGTCTGTTTTTGTGGCAGTACCATATTGTTTTGATTAGTATTTTGGGTTTTTTTTTAATTCTGTTCCATTGATCTATGTGCTGTTTTTGTGCCAGTACCATACTGGTTTGATCACTACAGCTTTGTAATATAACTTGAAGTCTGGAATTGTGATGTCTCCAGCTTTGCTTTTCTTTTTCAAGATCACTTTGGCTATCTGGGGTCTTTTGTGGTTCCATACAAATTTTAGGATTGTTTTTTCTAGCTCTGTGAAAAATGCTGTTAGTATTTTGATAAGGATTGCATTAAATGTGTAGGTTGCTTGGGGTAGTATGGACATTTTAATAATATTTGTTTTTTTCCAATCCATGATCATGGAATATTTTTCCATTTCTATGTGTAATCTTCAGTTTCTTTCATCAGTGTTTTATAGTTTTCAGAGTACAGATCTTTCACCTCTTTGGTTAGATTCATTCATAGGTATCTTATTATTTGGGGTGAAATTGTAAATTGTATTAATTTCTTAATTTCTCTTTCTGCTGTTTCATTATTGGTGTATAGAAATGCAAGAGATTAATGTACCTTTATTTTGCATCCTGTGACTTTACTGAATTCATTTATTCTTCTAGCAGTATTTTTGATGGAATCTTTTGGGCTTTCTGCAAATAGTGAAATTTTTACTTCTTCCTTACCAGTTTGGATGCCTTTTATTTCTTTTCATTGCCTAATTGCTGTGCCTAAGACTTCCAGTACTATGTTGAATAAAAGCGGTGAGAGTAGACATCCTTGTCTTATTCCTGACCTTACAGAAAAAGCTCTCAATGTTTCTCCATTAAGTATGATATTAGCTGTGGGCTTTGCATTTATGGCCTTTATTATGTTGAGGTACGTTCCCTCTAAATCTACATTGTTGAGGGCTTTTATCATGAATGGATGTTGTACTTTGTCAAATGCACCTTTTCTGTGTCAATTGAAATGATCATAATGGGGTGTCTGGGTGGCTCAGTTGGTTAAATGTCAGACTCTTGATTTCATCTCAGGTCATGATCTCATGGTTCATGAGTTTGAGCCCCACATCAGGCTCTGTGCTGACAGTGCAGAGCCTGCTTGGGATTCTCTCTCTCCCTCTCTCTCTGTCCCTCCCCTGCTTGCTCTCTTCCAAAAAATACATAAACTTGGGGCGCCTGGGTGGCGCAGTCGGTTAAGCGTCCGACTTCAGCCAGGTCACAATCTCGCGGTCCGTGAGTTCGAGCCCCGCGTCAGGCTCTGGACTGATGGCTCAGAGCCTGGAGCCTGTTTCCGATTCTGTGTCTCCCTCTCTCTCTGCCCCTCCCCCATTCATGCTCTGTCTCTCTCTGTCCCAAAAAATAAACGAAAAAAAAATTAAAAAAAAATACATAAACTTAAAAAAAATTTTTTAAAGCTTAAAAAAAAAGAAATGATCATATGGTTATTATCCTTTCTCTTGTCGATGTGATGTATCACATTGATTGATTTGCAAATATTGAACCACACTTGCATACTGGGAATAAATCTCACTTGATTGTGTTGAATGATTTTTTTTTTTTTTTAGTGTGTTGTTGAACTCAGTTTGCAAGTATTTTGTTGAGAATTTTTTTTCGCATCTATGTTCATTATAGATGTTGGCCTGTAGTTCTCTTTTTTTGTGGTGTCTTTATCTAGTTTGGGTAACAGGGTAGTGCTGGCCTCATAGAATGAATTTGGAAGTTTTCCTTCCTCTTCTATTATTTGGAATAGTTTGAGAAGAATGGATATTAACTCTTCTTTAAATATTTGATAGAGGGGCGCCTGGGTGGCTCAGTCAGTTAAGTGTCCAACTTCAGTTCAGGTCATTGTCTCATGGCTCGTGAGGTAGAGCCTCACGTTGGGCTCTGTGCTGACAGCTCAGAGCCTACCTAGAGCCTGCTTCAGATTCTGTGTCTCCCTCTCTCTCTCTGCCCCTCTCGCACTCACTCTATCTCTCTCTCAAAAAATAAATAAAAACATTTAAAAAATTAAAGAAAAAAGTTTTGTAGAATTCACCTCTCGTGAACCCATGTGGTCCTGGGCTTTTGTTTTGGGGGAGTTTTTTGATTACTGATTCAATTTCTTTGCTGGTTTTTAGTCTGCTCAAATTTTCTATTTCTTTCTATTGCAGTTTTGGTAGTTATATGTTTCTAGGAATGTATCCATTTCTTCTCAGTTGTCCAATTTGTTGGCATATAGTTTTTCATAATATCTCTTATAATTGTTTGTCTTTCTATGGTGTTGGTTGTAATTTCTCCTCTCTCATATGTGATTTTATCTATTTGAGTCCTCTCTTTTTCTTGATAAGTCTGGCTGGAGGTATCAATTTTATTGATTTTTTTCCAAAGAACCAGCTCCTAGTTTCATTGATCTGTTCTATTGTGTTTTTTCGTTTCTATATAATTTATTTCTGCTCTTTTAGTGTTTCTTTCCTTCTCTTGGTTTTAGGTTTTGTTTGTTGTTCTTTTTATAGCTCTTTTAGCTATAAGGTTAGGTGATTTTCACTCAGCTTTTTTAATCCTCTCACTTGAGGTTTCCATTATGAATCCACACAAGGTATGACACATTCAGACTCATGTACTCTGTTTTCTACTATCTAAAACAGGTACAGTGAGTCAGACAAAATTTCTGTGTCTTCATTCTCTGTTACCCCTCAGCAGACTTTTCAACTTCCAATAAAAATTCCAAGAGTCTCTGTCCTGTCAATAAAAGCTGGATTACCAGGTCAGCAATATAGAACTCCAGGGACTAGAGTAGGATCCAAGTAGGGCATCATAGAAGAGATGGTAGTGGAGATGAGTCATAAAGAATGAATTTGATTTTGTACCCACAGATAAAATCTGTGATGTACTACTTTAAAAAAAAATGTTGGGGCGCCTGGGTGGCACAGTCGGTTGAGCGTCCGACTTCAGCCAGGTCACGATCTCGCGGTCCCTGGGTTCGAGCCCTGCGTCAGGCTCTGGGCTGATGGCTCGGAGCCTGGAGCCTGTTTCCGATTCTGTGTCTCCCTCTCTCTCTGCCCCTCCCCCATTCATGTTCTGTCTCTCTCTGTCCCAAAAATAAATTAAAAAAACGTTGAAAAAAAATTAAAAAAAAAATGTTAAAGATGTGTATACTCTTTCAGTGTGCTCCAAAATCACTTCCTAGAAGAACAAAAAAAAAAAGTATTTCTGAAACCTGACTAGCTAGACAGAATTCAATAAAACTTGTATCATTTCATTCGCTTTGTTTGAATCCACTAGGTTTCTACTAGTTTTGCAATAACTAAGTTAAGTTTTGCCACGGAAAATAATAACAAAATAAAAACTCTCAATTGTCTGATTTCTGCCAAACCTGTAAGTTTTATCAGCATTATAGATTTCCCGTAACATTCTCCTCAGATGCTGTTTCCTGCATCTTTATTTCATTTGCTAGAGCAGAAAGTGGAATATAGATCTGCCTGTACCAGGAATGGATGGACAAGTGAAAATAATCTGTCATTGTGTCTTTTTGTGAATGAAACATTGATATAAAGCAGGTAAAACCCTGGAAAGAAATATGAACATTTGGTCAGAGTACAGCATGCTTTCTTTGCAAAAGATGCATCCAATGCCTTTTAAGGAAAATAAGAAAGAAATGGAAATAAGGGGAATTTCATTTTTCTATCTGAATACAGACAGTTGTCATTAGTCATCTTTTCAAACTCTTTGCCTTCTTACTTAACGTCATCCGATGTTCTAAATGTTTTGTTTTGTTTTTCCCTAAGGGAAGTCTTAAAAATATGCTAGTGAAACAAAACAGATAGATATTGATGTGTATGTCACTTTCATGGTCAAAACAAAACAAAAACAAACACAAAAACAAAATTCTAGTGGAATTCCCTTGTTTACGCAGAAGCCAGTTCCTGCCTCCTCAAAGGGCATGGACAGCCCTCCGGGCAGGGACCTGTCTTCCTTTTCAGTTTTTTCTCTGCCTCCAGTCCCAGCGCACCTTTTGTATTTCCATGATTTTGCACTCTCTGTTTCTTATCCCACTGTCTCTCCTAAGAAATTCTGGAATATCCTTTGACCCCACCCTTGTGTTGCCGCATCTGTATTTCTTCCTAATGTGTCTCTGCAGCAGTAGAGTGTAACACCCTTCTGTCTGTGTTCTCAGTGCGTGTTGATTACACCTCTGCTGCAGAATTTATCAAACTGCCCATGGGCATCTCTCAGACAATAGCCTTGAGGCTCTTTCAAGGCAGAAGCAAGGTCCTCAGTTCAATTAATTCTAAGTATTTCTAACCCCTGTTTCAACACGTGGAATAACCTCAGATCCAACAGTTTGCTGGAATCAGCCTGTTCTTGTTGTTTTAAGTTGGTGTAAACCCTATCCTACACTAAAAAGGAAAGTCAGTATCTTCCTCAAAGATTTTGTGGGAGTAGGAGGACCTTGTCTCTTTTTAGTGCCTCCTGTTCTGATTTTCTTCTTCCATTGAATTCTCCATTTCTTTTCTTTCTTTCTCTTCCCATGCATGCTACCCAGTTGCAGCACTACACTGTATTAGACATTGCCCTTCAAAATATCCTTTTTTTCCTTATTCTTCAGAGTCCCCCCGGACCATTCCTTTTACCTGTACACAAATGCCCCTAGTTATCCCTTCCTGTTAGGTCCATTCTCCTGCCTTAATGTTGGGTGTCCTCTCTTCTTTGATTTCATTATTTCTCCTCAGTTTAAGCACCATCTACTCCAGAAAAGTTTTGCTCATATGGCTCATTGGCTCCCTCCTGACAATATCCTTAAAACTATCATGCCACTACCACAATTGTCATCAAGAAATTTTACTAGACAAAAGTTTTTATCTAGTTCTTCTAAAACCAGCATCTATATAACTCCAGCAACACTTGTAATGAGTATTTGATTATCAGATCCTGTTCTAGGCTCAAGGAATACAATCGTGAATAAAACATGGCACTGCTCAAAATGAATTGAAAACCTAGTAGAGTCCTGTTCATTTTTGAGAGCTTTAGTAATTGACACATAATAGGAACATAGGAAAAGGCACTATAAAATTATGAAGGTAAATGGAGTCCTCTTTTCAGGTGGTTCATATGAATTTTATCTGGCATCATGTGAAATATGACTACAGACAGAATAGTGTGGTTAATGAACTTTACCAGTCCCTTCCTAACCTCTAATTCACCGATTCTTTCATTCACCACTCCTCCTAGACACAAATTCAACCTCATGAATATACAGTAGCTTTGGAATTAGAGATATTTTCAGTAGTGAATTGTGCATTGATACAATGGAACTGTGTAAAAGACAATATTCTTGAGAAGCATTTTACATATCTTATTAAACAATTAACTGAAATGATTTTAAAAGTTACTTTCTCTTAAGAGATTAAGAAGCATAGATAAAAACTGCCTTGTAAAAAGGATGTGAAAGATGGCCATATAAAGCTTAAGCTGATACTTATATTATTTAATAATAGTGTAGATCATTCCTTGAAAGGCTTTATGCTTTTGAAAAGAGACTTTACTGAAAATGAATTAAGTATTGAATGGACTAAATTGATTTAAGAAATTTAATGATTTCTAGCGTAGTTATATTTTGAGAAAAGACATGGAGCTTTCCATTCTAGGTATTTCATTAACAGCTTCATTATCACTGCCATCATACTAACTGGTTTTTTAGTATCTAGCCACCCTTTGTAATAATTTGGGGTTCTTTTTGAAAACTGCAGGTACGCCTTTTTCCTTGCTGTATTGTGCATCTGAGGGACACAACATCAAACTTTCCTGACTCCCCTTTATCCGAAATGTTATTACAGGACACAGGTGTCTATTTCCTAAAAAGCTAATGAAGCTTTAACCTCGAGCACCCTCAAATAAAGGGACCTTTGGGAGGGCTCTAACTTTAGGTTCATATGATCACATATTTTTTGTAAATTGCAAAGTAGGATATTCTAACCTACTCATACCTACAGATAAGTATTCTAATTTAAGCGCCATTTCTTTCCATTCCAACTTTCCGGCCTCTGGAATAACCAGAACATTTTTTATTTTGGCTAAAAGGAATTTGAATCAGAGATATAGTCAGTTTGGGTTTGTTGGTATATATGTGGCAATTCAGAGCCACATATTATATATATAATTATATGTAACTGTATGTCAATTATATATGTAACTGTATGTCAATTATATATGTAATTTAGAACAATTTCTGCATATAGTTAGGGTACTGTTAGTTTTATGATATAAAAATAGATTCCAGAAATATTCCTACTGTCTATTGTGCCAACTTACCCAGTTTGTATCATGAAGAATGAGAATCAGAATTATTGATATTGTAATATGAATATAACTTATGATGCTCAGCATCAGAAGTACTTTGGAGTGGAGAAGAAAAGATGGATTTAAATGTGTGGAGCATCTGTGCAGTTGAGAGGTAATTGTTATTTCTTGGTTTTGATTTTGTGGGTGTGTTAGGCAATTCTCCAACAGATGATGTGTAATCTGCCTTAAGCAAGCTGAGTGTGTACGAGGTACACATTTCTGTGTTTGGTACAGGCATGCATCCACCGGGCAACAAGGGGAGATAGCATCCATCTGATTGACCTTTTCATTCCGGATTACAGGGGCTGGTCAGTGAAAACTAGTTTCAAGAATAACATTTTGATTGGAATGAATCCCTCTCAGAGTCTTAAAATTAGGTAATCTCAGAAGAAACAGCGAAGGACTTCCTAGTGTAGAAGATAAATTTTAAGTTTGACTATCAGTTTTCTTGTGCGGCTTGGAGTGAGAAGTTGAGAGCCGGGAAAATGCATTTGAATTTTCATAAGGGATTTCAGAAGAAAATGCGCTGGATCACAGACCCAGTAACATGAGGCACGAGGGCCTTCTGGTAGCTCTCAAACCACGTGTTGCCTCATGGAAAGGCAAATACCTCCCCATACCTAAGGTTATCTCTAGAAAAGATATGATTTTCCAGAACCTTCTAGTGGGTCATAATATGCAGTCTATGAATAGGAGACCAATCCAATAAGAAAAATATGTATATAGTAAATCTCATTTTGCTTCCTGAAGTGCTTCATGTCCTGACTGTTGACAGTGCAGTATTTTGCTTGGTGCATGTCCTTCTAGGAAAGGAAAAAACAGAGTGAAATCATTAGACTATAAATTTAACATTAATAGAAAAATGAATTATTCATCCATATTTATAGCCTGTGTATAAGTGTCTGGCCTTTGCCATCATAGCTGTTTTTCTTATGTGAATTAATAATAGATAAAAGCCTGTTTGCTTTCAAATGCCAGAAGACTCTTGCTTGTTTTTTTTAACCCTAGATTTAAAAAAAATATATAGTATTAATAAGGTTGGTGTATCATATATCACTTCTGATACCCTCAGGCTACGCGATCACAAAACTTTCAACTTTAGTGCCATTAGGCTGCAACATTATGAACTTCTGTAAGGGAGATAACAGTTAGCTTCAGTGCAATATCTTCCTCCTGACTAACAGCGGTCACTGAACATAGGCCTTATAGGAATATATGTTGTTTTTTTTTTTTTTTTAATTTTTTTTTTCAACGTTTATTTATTTTTGCGACAGAGAGAGACAGAGCATGAACAGGGGAGGGGCAGAGAGAGAGGGAGACACAGAATCGGAAACAGGCTCCAGGCTCTGAGCCATCAGCCCAGAGCCTGACGCGGGGCTCGAACTCACGGACCGCGAGATCGTGACCTGGCTGAAGTCGGACGCTTAACCGACTGCGCCACCCAGGCGCCCAGGAATATATGTTTATAGGGATATAAATGCTCTGAAAGCTACTGCTAAAAATAAAAATAAACAATTTTAGAATTATTTTTAATACTTCAGAATTGAGAGTTTTGTGTACAGAAACAGCTCATGATTCATCCTTGAGAATTCAAATCATAGTTATGCTTTTAAATAATAAAATAGTTGAAGGGCACCTGGGTGGCTCAGTTTGTTAAGTGTCCGACTTCAGCTCAGGTCATGATCTCACAGTTTATGAGTTCGGGCCCATGTCAGGCTCTGTGCTGACACCTCAGAGTGTGGAGTCTGTTTCAGATTCTGTGTCTCCCTCTCTCTCTGCTCCTTCCCCATTTGTGCTCTGTCTCTCTCACTTTCTCTCTCTCTCTCAAAAATAAATAAACATTTAAAAATTTTTAAATAATAAAATAGGTGCAATATTCTTCATCCAGTTAATTGTATCTGCCTCATCTACCTAATGGACAAGGTATAATGGAAAGAATTTGTGCTTTGGATCTGGCTAGACCCCCTTTAAATCTTGGCTCTCCCAATGATTAGATTTATCATTATGGTCAAGCAGTGTTGTCTGTAATACAGTTTTTATCACCTGAAAAATGTGGATTATAATGGATAACTTGGAAAGAATTTCTGCAGGTTATATACAATAGTGAAATGTTATGATTATTAAAGTCTCAGCTCAGTTCCCTCTTTTTGCAAGAGCCTAATCTATTCTTTCCATTTCTACTTCTCCTGAATAGGGATATGTAAACTCCTCTCAGTCCCTTCTGAAAGTGATGTTACTTCATGACATCAGTTTATATTATAAGGAACTTCATAAAAATAGTCTTGTTATGGGGCACCTGGGTGGCTCAGTTGGTTGGGCCTCTAACTCTTGATTTCAGTTCAGGTCATGATCCCAGGGTTGTGGGATTGAGCCCTGCATCGGGCTCCACACTAAACATGGATTAAGATTCTCTCTCTCTCTCTCTCTCTCTCTCTCTCTCTCTCTCTCTCTTCCTCTGCCGGTTTCTCCATGTGCCCTCTGTCTCTCATTTAAAAAAAAAGCCTATTATGGTTATCACAACATGCACTGATCAGTTGATAACACTTTTTATAAGATTATCCATATGCCCTCTATGGAGACCCATAAGAGAAATTCATTTTTGGTTTTTCTTCCAGAAATAGATTCATCCTAAACATCAGGATGGGTTTTTATCTTATGTGCACTATGAGTTGTATTATTAATAGTGGTACATTAGTTTAGAGAAAAATTAATGTCCATCTTTAGCAGATGTGTGTAAACTTATTACAAATTCATCTTCAAATCTATTGTATTTCCAAGACTTAAGGTCTCATCTCCTGCTTAAATATTTTTAAATTTTGCTTTATATAATCTTAGCAATTCTAAATTCTTTTCATAAGAAATTAGAATATAAAATATAAATTAATTAGGGGTACCTGGGTGGCTCAGCCAGTTAAGCATCTGACTCTTGGTTTCAGCTCAGGTCATGATCTCATGGGTCCTGAATTCAAGCCCTACGTTGGGCTCCATGCTGACAGCACAGAGCCTGCCTGAGATTCTCTGTCTTCCTCTCTCTCTCTCTGCCCCTCCTCTGCTCTCTCTGTCTCTCAAAATAAACAAACATAAAAAAAAAATAAAAAATAAATAAATAAATAAATAACGACGCCTCATTCAGAGTTGCTTTCAAGATTATGAAATAATGTATCTGGTGGCCCTGTGTTTTGTTACTTGTCAAAAGTTAAACAAATGCTCAGTAATATATATGTCAGTGCTCTTTGTATTTTTATGTGCACCGTGACTCATTCTTTAACTTTTCACATGTGCTTTTGCTCAAGTTTTTTTCACTAAGATTTATTTGATCTAGACGCAGTAACCTTTTATCTTCTCTTAGAAATTAGCATTATTGCATATTTATAAATACATAAAATGGAACAATTCAAAAAGGCAAAAATTTATACAATGTGACTAAATTATAGGCAACAAACTGACAGCCAACCAGACTCAGTCAAAGTGAGCTATGCTAAAAAGGCAAAAACAAAGAGCAACTTTAAATGTGTTATGAAGACAATGCCTTCTCCAGGCTGCTAGAATCTCCCATCATTTTTTGTTCTTCTATCTAGCTTAATGCACACATGCTATGTTGCCTGCTGGCCCCTATGGGCTTTTTACCTTGGTAATCTATAATCTCACCACTAACCTTGGAGTAAAGCTAAATATAAATAAAATCACTTAAAGGTCATTTTTTTTTTCCTTCCCTTGTGTGCAAACCTGTTTCCTTCTGGCCTCCTTTCTACCTTTTTGGTCTCTGTTTAGACAGCAGGATATGGGCCATTTGGGGACAGAAGAATTCATCAAGGAAGCAAGCTCCATCTAGTCCTGGAGTTTCTTTCTCTCTCCCCTTTCTCCCCTCCTCCTTCCCCTCTCCCCGCACACCACTCTCTGTGTATGTGCCCTTTGTTTAGTTACAAGTGCCACTATTTTAATAGATGCAGAGCCATTTAGTTTTTCTAATCCATCTTGTGTCAATTATGATAAGTTGTGCCTTACAAGGTATTCATTCGGTTTACCTTAATTGTTAAATTTGTTAGCATAAAGTTGTTCATAAGATTACCTTTTGAATCTTTTAATATCTATTAGATCTCTGCTAATATCCACTGTTTAATGTCTCATATTGGCAATTTCTGCACTTTCTCATTTTTCTTGATCAATCTGAGTAAAGCCTTATGAATTTGGTTGATCTTTCCAAAGAGCCAAATACTGCGTTGTCTGTACTGTTTTATATTTCACAGATGTCTGTTCTCATGTTTATTATTTCTGTTCTACTTTGGGTTACTTAGCCTTTCTTTTTCTAGTTTCTTAAAATAGAACTTTTGGTCAGGGTTGAGTAAGTAAACTTTTTTGGTAAAGAGCCGAAGGGTAAATAGTTTGAGCTTTGCAGATTGAGGATATTCTATAGACATGTATTTTTATACATATGCATATTGAAGATATTCTATATAAACATATCTGACTGTATAAAATGTATCCATTTAAAAATATAAAACAATTCTATTTGATGGGCCATAAAAAAGTATCTACCAGGATTTGACCCACCAGCTGTTTATCAAGCCCTGCTTTAATCACTTACTTTATATCTTCCTTCTTTTCTATTATAAACTATGAAAGATAAAAATTTCCTTCCAAGCACTGATTTAGCTGAATCTTACAAATGGTTATATTTTCATTATCGTTCAAAAAATCACCTTTCTGATTCCTCCTCTTACCATGGCTTTTCTTGAATTTTTCAAATTTCCAAATGTTTGGGAAAAGATTGTTCTAGATAAAACATTGTTACTGATTTTAATTTTAAGTCCATTGTGATCACAGATAAATTCTCCCAGATTTCAATCTTTTGTAACTTAATGAGATTGTGTTTATGGCTTAGCATATGTCCTATCTTGTTGAACATACACTGTGGCCTTCTTAAAGATGTGCATTTGGCAACTGTTAAATGTAGTGTTCTATAGTCAATTTGGTCAAGATGGCTAAAGATGTTCTATGTCTTTACTGATATTTTGTCTGGGTGTTCTGTCAATTACTGAAAGAGTGGTATCAATATCCCAAAATATATGTTTGGATTTATTTATTTTTCTCTTTATATCTGTCAATTTTTGCTTTGTATATTTTGAAACTCTGCTATTAGAAGCAGACACATTTTTTAATGATTTTCTGCAGATTTAATCCATTTATCATTTTGAAATATCTCTTTTAATCTCAGGTAATAGATTTTATCTTCATCATCTGATATTATCCTTATTATTTACTTGGTATTTCTTTTTGCATCCTTTTAATTCATTCTCTGTGTGTCTTTATATTTTAAGTGCATCACTTCCTTTTTTTAAGTTTATTTATTTTGAGAAGGAGAGAGAGAGAGAGAGTGATCATGAGTGTGGGGGGTGGACAGAGAGAGAGAGAGAAGAAGAGAGAGAGAATCCCAACCAGGCTGCACACTGCCAATACAGAGCCCGATGCGGGACTTGAACTTACCAGCTGTGATATCATGACCCAAGCTGAAACCAAGAGTTGGACACTTAACCAGCTGAGCCACACATGTCCCCCATTAAAAAAATTTTTTTTCAACGTTTATTTATTTTTGGGACAGAGAGAGACAGAGCATGAACGGGGGAGGGGCAGAGAGAGAGGGAGACACAGAATTGGAAAGAGGCTCCAGGCTCTGAGCCATCAGCCCAGAGCCCGACGCGGGGCTCGAACTCACGGACCGCGAGATCGTGACCTGGCTGAAGTCGGACGCTTAACCGACTGCGCCACCCAGGCGCCCCAACATGTCCCCCATTAAATGCATCACTTCTAAACAGCATATATTTAGGTCTTGCTGAGATTTTTTTCCTTTTCACTTATATATGCATATTAGTTATAGTAATTAGTTGATTTACATTTATGTAATTATATATATGGGTAAATTTATGTAATTATAGATATGATTATGTTTACCCCATTCTGTTAATTATTTTCTATTTATAATCTCTGTTTCTTGTCCCTCTGTTGCTCGTTTTTGACCTTTCTTCATGTTCATTGAATTTTTTTAACATTCTCTTTTAATTTATATTTTGACTCTTTGCTATATCTCTTGGTATTAATATTTAGAGGTTTCTTTCTGTAATGTCTCCCAAAGTAATTAGAGTTCACATACTCTTAATATAAAATGTAAGAACCTTGAAATTACCCACTTTGAGCTGTGTTTTCCATGTGTATTACATCTACATATGTTACTAACCATGCAGCATGTTACAATATTGTTTTAATGATCATATGTATTATAAATAAATAAACTAATAAAATAATCTTTTATTTTAGCCCATATATTTATCATTCCTGGTACTAGTCTTTCCTGAAGAGCACATTTCTATCTGGTATCATTTCTCTGTGGCCTGAAAAACTTTAACATTTCTTGTAATATAGGTCTGCTGGCGACATTCTGTTTTCATTTCTCTAAAAATGTCTTTCTTTTACCTTTGTTCTTAAAAGATATTTCATAGGATATAAAATTCTGTCTTCTGAACTGTTGTTTCCCCTGAGAAATTAAAGTCCTATTTATTATCTCTCTATGTATACAATCTAACTCTTGTGTTTGTCTTTGCTTTTTAGTGGTTTGTCTTTGATGCACCTAGGTATAATTTTCTTTGTTTTTGTACTACTTATGGTGTAATGATTATATTCAAATAGAGCAGCTTAGCAGGTCAGCCCAGTACTGGGGTGTTTTAAAAATATTTGATTTGGGGGAATAATTGATTATGGTCTACGCTTACGTTGATTCTGAACATATTTTCAATATCTTTCTCAATACAGAATTCCAGGAAGCAGTTACAAATCTCTCAGACTTAAAACCTTAAATGATAAAGTTTGTCTTTGTATACTGTATTTTTCTATGTAAAATTTTTCTATGCATTTTTCTATGTATGCTGTCAACCATCCCCTTCCAGAGTTGCTTTCTATAAGGAAAACTAATGGCTTCATAATGCACTCCATAAAACATTTATTAATGAATTAGATTTAGAAGATAAGCCTTATTATATGCCTTCCCTAATTCTTATATATTTATATATATTATATGTGGATAATATATATAATTTATATATTTATATTTAATATAATTATATATTTATATATGATTATATATTGCCTATTATTTATTATATATATATTATTACAAGAATTTAGTATTAGCATTATTTCAAATAAGCATTTGCCATTTGTATTTCATCTTTTGAAAATCCAAGGCACCCGAAAGTTCAGTAATTTTCTCAGAGTCACTCAATTACTGAGCACCAGAGCTGGCATAACAGCTTTGATCAGGGATTGTCTGATTTGAAAGCCTGACCCTTCCATCTTAACTTCACTGACTCCTTTAAAGAAAAGTGATGAATCTTATTCTTAAGTCTGAAGATAGGTTCAAACTCAGCCCCACTGAAGAAAAGCTAAACCCATAATATATGGTCTTAGATCATGTCTTCTTTAAGAATTCATTTTAAAATATTTAAGATCTAGTTCATTTGTTTAACCTCACATGGAAATACTGCATTCTTTTGATCATCAGAGTTAATTTTCAAAACATTTTAAAGATTTATCTTCAGCTGTAACCTCAATCCCTTGTTTCATACTTGAATAATATTTTCTATTCAACTCCAAAATGATATTTTTCTGTTAAGTACACTTACAGCTTCTAACACAATGCAGAGTTCAGGAGAGGGAAGAAGGAAAGACCAGGAAGTAAGCCAGATACTGTGTTTTTTTGTGGAAAGAAATGTTACTATTTGAGTAATATTAAATTATTAATTATAGTGACAATGATAATAAGTAACATTCATAGAAAGCTTGCTATATTTGAGGTACTACCTCTAAACATATCACATTCATTAATTCATTTAAAAATTTCAACAAGCAGTGAACGTACTATTATTAATATCATTTAATACATAATAGGTATTATTATTAACATCTCTATTTTACTATTGATGAAATGGAGATTCAAGAATGCTAACTTAAGTAATTAATTAACTTAACTTAAGTAATTAATACATAGTGAAACAAGAATTTGAAACAAGAGAGAGTAAATCATCATTCTTTGGTTACCTGATTACCAAACGGAAGAAGAGGAGGAGGAGGAGGAGGAAATTACTCAAAGTAGAGACAGAACTGGAGCATTGATCTCTACACTATATATTTAATTTTGCCCAAGTGCTTCCCCAAGCTACAAAATTATCCACATATCAGAGCACAGTGTTAGCTGATGACAAAAAGTTTAAGATCACGAACATGGATATGTTCCCATGGGAAAGAAATCCCTGTGCTAGAGATTGAACCCTTGAAATCATTAAAATCAATAACTCACTCTATTTGCAATGAATCCTGGCTTAACAAGCACATTTATGAATGCCAGTATTTCTTCTCTATAGTAATAAATAGGAAGAGTAAAAAAGTATAACTTTCTTACCAAACACCTATCACAAAATAATTAACAATCTTCTTTAAATATTTTAAAAATGTGTGTATGTTTGCATGTGTATGTGTATATAACTGGGTTTGACCAAAATAATTGTATTCAATGTTTCCATGAAAAGAACACTATAGAGGCAAGAAAAAAAAATAAAACAACTAGGCTTTTTTTAAACCATCAATATATGATATAAATGTAACAAACATTTTAAACAGTTTTACTCTAGTAGTTTGGCCAAATTAAAATGAACTGTCCAATTTTATTATCAAAGACTAAAAAGAGTAAAGGAAATTTCCTCTACAAAAAGATATCACATATTTTTGGCATAATGTGTCTGTTTCCAAAATGGTTTCCAATTTGCAATACCATATGTAGTACACATATGTATTGTGCTTTTTAATGTGATTTTACGTATGAAATTGAAATAAAAAACTCATTTCAGTTTTAAGTTAATAGTTTTATCTTTAATTCTAGACTTGCTGCTGGTCAAATATATGTTAATAAAACATACTTATTACTTTGGACACAGTAGATAATCTTTCTCCCTGATGATTGATCTTAATAAGTTTTCTGAATCCTTAAGTATAAATTATCTATGCAAAAACCTGATTTCCCTGGGAAAATGTGTTAATCAATTTCATATATTTGTGCTTTCCTACACAAATATTCACTGTGGACATTGGTAACCCTACGAAGAGTAAAATAGTTGAATTTTCCTATTTGTGTCACCACAAAGTCAGTTTCACCTACCAATCTCAGAGCAATATCTCTATAGAAATTTAATACTGCTTAGTCCAGGAAAAAAAAAAAAAAACAACAACATCTAAAACAACTTATAAATTGCTGATGCCTTAAGGCAACCACCAACTAAATCTTAGACAGTGAAAAGAAATTCCAATTTAATTTATTATGAAATCCATACATTTGTTAGAAAGGTACAGGCCAGACCAATGTTTCTGAGCATTACTTGGAGACTCTATTTAGAAATTTCCCAAATGAAAGAAGGTTTATGTGAGCAAGTTATATCTGAAAAACTTCCCTAATCTGGAGAAGAACACAGATGTCAAAATTCAAGAAGTATAGTAAACTTCCATTAGGTTCAACAAACTGACCATCACCAAGGCATAGCATAGTCAAATTCACACAACACACAGACAAGGAAAGAATCATGAAAACATCAAGGCAAAAAAAACCTCCTTAACCCACAAGGGAAGACAGATCAGTGGATCTGTCCACAGAATCTCGGTAGGCCAGAAAGAAGTGGCAGGATATATTCAATGTGCTGAATTGAAAAAATAAGCAGCCAAGAATTCTTTATCCAGTAAAGCTCTCATTCAGAATAGAAGGAGAGATAGTTTCCCAAACAAAAACTAAAGGAGTTTGTGGCCATTAAAACAGCCTGCAAGAAATTTTAACCGGGACTCTTTGAATGGAGAAAAAACAAGAGAAAACAAAAAAGACCAAAGCAACAAAGACCAAAAAGGAACGGAGAACATCACCAGAAATACCAACACAATGGCACTAAATTCATATCTTTCATTAATAATTCTGAATGTAAATGGACTAAATGTTCCAATCAAAAGATAAGGGTATCAGAATGGATAAAAAACAAAACAAAACAATACATCTATATGCTACCCACAATAGATTCATTTTAGACCTAAAGACACCTGCAGATTGAAAGTAAGGGGATGGAGAACAGTCTATCATGCTAATGGACATCAAAAAAAAGTCAGAGTAGCCATACTTATATAATACAAACTAGATTCTAAAACAAAAACTGTAACAAGAGATGAACATGGGCACTATATCATAATTAAGGGGTCTATCTACCAAGAAGATCTAACGGTTGTAAATATTTGTGCCCCCAACTCAAAACACCCAAATATATAAATCACTTAATCACAAACATAAAGAAACTCATTGATAATAATACAATAATAGTGGGGGGCTTTCACACCCCACTTGCAGCAATGGATAGATCATCTAAGCAGAAACTCAGCAAGGAAACAATGGCTTTGGATGACACACTGGTAAAGATGGACTTAACAGATATATTGAGAACATTTCACCCTAAAGCAGCAGAATACTTATTCTTCTTGAGTACACATGGAACATTCGCCAGAATAGACCACATACTGGGTCACAAATCAGCCCTCAATAAATAGAAAAAGATCAAAATCATACCATGCATATATTCGACCACAATGCTATGAAACTTAAAATCAATCACAAGAAAAAATTTAGAAAGAACACAAATACTTGGATATTAAAGAACATCCTACTAAAGAATAAATGGTTTAACCAAGAAATTAAAGAGGAAATTAAAAACTTCATGGAATCTAAAGAAAATGAAAACATGACAGTCCAAACCTTTTTGGATGCAGCAAAAGCGGTCATAAGAGGAAAGTATGTAGCAATCCAGGCTTTCCTGAAGAAGGAAGCAATGTCTCAAATACACAACATAACCTTATGCCTAAAGGAGCTGGAAAAAGAATAGCAAATAGAGCCCAAAACCAGCAGAAGACGGTAAATAATAAAGATTAGAAATCAATGATATTGAAATTTAAAAAAAACAACAGTATAATGGATCAAAGAAACTAGGATCTAGCCATATTTATCAAAAAGACAAAGGAAGGACCCAAATAAATAAAATAATCAATAAAATAAATAAATAAATAAATAAATAAATAATGAATGAGTGAATGAATGAATGAATGAAAGAGTAGACACCACAACCAACACTGCAGTAATACAAACAATAATAAGAGAGTATTATGAGCAACTATATGCCAACAAATTGGGCAATCTGAAAGAAACGGATACATTTCTGAAACGTGCAAGCTATCAAAATTGAAACACGAAGAAATAGAAATTTTGAACAGACCCATAACCAGTAAATAAATTGAATCAGGAATCAAAAATCTCCCAACAAACAAGACTCCAGGGCTGATGGGTTCCCAGGGATATTCTATCAAACATTTAAAGAAGAGTTAATACCTATTCTTTTGAAGCTGTTCCAAAAAACAGAAATGGAAGGAAAATTCCCGTACTCATTCTATGAGGCAGGCATTACCTTGATTCCCAAACCAAACAAAGATCCTACTAAAAAGGAGGATTACAGACCAATCGCCCTAATGAACATGAATGCAAAACTCTCAACCAGATACTATCAAACTGAACTCAACAACACATCAAAAGAATTATTCACCATGCTCAAGTGGCATTTATTCCTGGGCAACAGGGTGGTTCAATATCTGCAAATCAATCAACATGATACATCACATTAATAAAAGAAAAGATAAGAATGGCATATTCCTCTCAATAGATGTAGAAAAAGCATTTGACAACATACAGCATCTTTTCCTGATAGAAACCCTCAAGAAAGTTGAGATAGAAGGAACATACCTCAAGATCATAAAGGCCATATACAAAAGACCCACCGCTAACATCATCCTCAAGGGGAAAAAATGAGAGCTTTCCACCTAAAGTCAGGAACATGACAGAGATGTCCACTCTCACCACTGTTGTTCAACATAGTACTGAAAGGCCTAGCCTCAGCAATCAGAAAACAGAAAGAAAAGGCTTTCAAGGAAAAGGAAGCCTTTGGCAAGGAAGAAGTCAAACTTTCACTCTTTGCAGATGACATTATACTCTACATGGAAAACCCAAGATCCACCAAAAAACTTCTAGAACTGATCCATGAAATCACCAATGTCACAGTATAGAAATCGGTTGCATTTCTATATACCTATAATGAAGCAGTAGAAAGAGAAATCAAGGAATTGATCCCATTTACAATTGCACCAAAAACCTTAAAATACCTAAGAATAACTCTAACCAAAGAGTTGTAAAAGATCTGTACACTGAAAACTATAGAAAGAAATTGAAGAAGATACAAGGAATGGAAAAACATTCCATGCTCATGGATTCAAAGAACAAATATTGTAAAAATGTCTATACTACCACAAACAATCTACACATTCAATGCAATCCCTATCAAAATAACACCAGCATCTTTCACAGAGCTAGAGCAAATAATTATAAAATTTGTATGGATCCAGAAAAGACCCTCACATAGCCAAAGTAATGTTGAAAAAGAAAACCAAAACCAGAGGCATCACAATTCCAGACTTCAAGCTGTATTACAAAACTATAATCATCAAGACAGTATGGTACTGGCACAAAAACAGACACATAGATCAATGGAACAGAGCAGAGAACCCAGAAATAGACCCACAAATTATGGCCAACTCATCTTTGACAAAGCAGGAAATAATATCCAATGGAAAAAAGACAGTCTCTTCGGCAAATGGTGTTGGGAAAACTGGACAGTGACATGCAGAGGAATGAATCTGAACCACTTTCTTGTACCATACACAAAAAATAAATTCAAAATGGGTGAAAGACCTAAATGTAAGATAGGAAATCATCATAATACTATAGGAGAAAACTGGAAGCAACCTCTTTGACCTCAGTTGCAGCAAATTCTTACTAGCCATGTCTCTGGAGGCAAGGGAAACAAAAGCAAACATGAACTATTGGGATCTCATCAAGATAAAAAACTTCTTCACAGTGAAGGAAACAATTGACAAAAATAAAGGCAATCTGTAAAATGGGAGAAGATATTTGCAAATGACATATCAGGTAAGGGGTTAGTATCCAAAATATATAAAGAAATTGTCAAATTCAGCCCCACCCCCACAAAAATCCAATGAAGAAATGGGCAGAAGACATGAAGAGACACTTTTCCAAAGAAGACGTCCAGATGAGTAACAGACACGTGAAAAGATGCTCAACATCACTCATCATCAGAGAAATACAGATCAACACCACGATGACTTACCACCTCACACCTGTCAGAATGGCTGAAATGAACAACTCAGGAAACAACAGATGTTGGCAAGGATGCAGAGAAAGGAGAAAACTTTTGCACTGCTGGTGGGAATGCAAACTGGTGCAGCCACTCTGGAAAATAGTATAAGGTTCCTCAAAAAATTAAAAATAGAACTACCCTATGACCCTGCAATTGCACTATGAGGTATTTATCCAAAGGAGAATACAAAAATGCTTATTTGAAGAGGCACATGCACCCCAATTTTTATAGCAGTGTCATCAACAGTAGCCAAATTATGGAAGGAGCCCTAAATGTCCATCAACTGATGAATGAGTAAAGAGAGTGTGTGTGTGTGTGTGTGTGTGTGTGTGTGCGTGCACACACACAATGGAATATTACTTGGCAGTCAAAAATAATGAAATCTTGCTATTTGCAACAACATGGATGGAACTAGAATGTACTATGCTAAACGAAATAAGTCAGATAAAGACAAATATATGATTTCACTCATATGTGAAATTTAAGAAACAAAACAGATGAACATAGAGGAAGGGAAGGAAAAATAAGATAAAAACAGAGATGAAGGCAAACCGTAACAGACTCTTAAAGACAGAGAACGAACTGTGGGTTGCTAGAAGGGTGTTGGGTTTGGGGATGAGCTAAATGGGTGATGGAAATTAATGAGGGCACTTGTTGGAATGAGTACTGGGTGTTATATTTAAGTGATGAATCACTAAATTCTACTCCTGAAACTATTATTACACTATATGTCAACTCACTTGAATTTAAATAAATTAAAAAAAGGAATTTCCTACATGGGTGGAAATATATTAATTTAATGTTGACCAAATGAGTTTTTTTCAACTCAGTATTATCAAGCATAGTAAAAAATGGACTTTAGAGTCATTTAATCTATAAAACCACTGTCAAAGACAGGGCTTTCCCTGGAAACATCAAGTAATTGAAGTAATTGTGTGGGTTAGATGGTGAGGTACTCTATTTTCTTCTGGTTTTCTAACTAGTAAGATTTGCTATTTTAGTGCAGGAAAAAACCTCTGGGCCCTTGGTATTTGACTGAACTTTAAATACTGAATGTATCCGGTGTTGCTTCAGTCTGTTCAGTCTGCATTCTCAAAACCATGTCTACATTGGAACAATGAAAAAGTAGAATCCATGATTAAGAAAAGGTGAAGGTCTGCTACTGTCCTCATCTGTCACACTTAGTAATTTTAAATTCAAACTTGTGGGTTTGTAACTTACTTGATTAAACAGAGATTGTCTTAAAGTTTGTAATATTTATGAAAAGTTCTCCTAAACAGATTTGTTATTCTAACAGTTACCAAAGTGTTTAAATTACTTCAAGGGCACCTATTTGGCTCAGTCAGTTCAGCGTGCAACTCTTGATTTCCACTCAGGTCACGATCTCATGGTTGTGGTATCAAGCCCCCCATTGGGCTCTGTGCTGGGTGTAGAGCCTGCTTAAGATTCTCTCTCCCTCTGCCCCTCCCCCATTTGTGCACACATGCATGTTCTCTCAGAAAATAAGAATAAAAATAAACAATTTCGAAAGTAGTACTGTTTTCAAATTTTCAAAACCAGGTACTTTTGTATATACGGTGTAATTGCCAATCATTAATCAACTTGTCTCAATATTTATTTCTTCTCCTTTGTAAGGCTGATGTTCAGACATAAACGAGTGTAGGATTACTATCAGGAAATACAGTAATACTGACATTCCTATATAGATGTTATTATTAAAGCTATATTTTTAATAAAATGATTAAATCAATTTAAAACATTTCCACAATAACTAATCATCATTAGAGGTTATAGTATCTAATGCAAAAAAAGTGTAGTTAATGCATTCACACTCTACTTATTTCAGTATAGACTACTTCAGAGAGGAATATGGTAATATGTAGCAAAAAACAAAGATTTTCATTACTTTTGCTATAGTAATTCCACATTTGGAAATTTCTCCCAAAGGAATTATACAACAAAAGAAAGAATGTATATGCCCAAAGAATATTCAGTACAGCATTTTCTATAATAGAGTAGTAAATGTTCAACAATAGGGAAAGGCTTAATAAATTATGGTGAATTAACATAATGGGATAATACACAGCTATGAAAAATGATGATTATGAAGACAAAGAGGAGACAACTATTTGTAATACAATTTCAAGTGCCAAAAAAGTCCATAGATTATAATTTATATTTGACATCAACTGTGTAAAATAAGCTATTTGCAAATAGTACATGAAAACAATAAGCAAAAAAGAAAAGAAAAGAAAAGAAAAATACCTGCTACTTTAGGGTGGAAAGAGTCATGGGTAATTGATTTTCCTTTTTTTCCGTTGCATTTTAGTAGTTGTAACAGTAAGCATGAGCATGACAATTAAAATAAAAACGCCAATATTGTATCCAAGGTGAAAAGCCACATCACAGTCAGAAAAACTGGAACACTTTTAAGGGTTTTTTTGAAATAAACTTTATTTTTTAAAGCAGTTGTAGGCTCACAGCAAAACTGAACAGAAAATAGAGAGTTCCCATATACCCTCTGCCCAAACACAGTCACAGCCTCTCCTATTGTCACCATCCCCCACCAAAGTGGTACATTTGTTATAATCTATGATCTTGCATTAACACATCATTATCGCCCAAAGTCCATAGTTTATTTTAGGATTCAATCTTGGAATTATACATTCTATGAGGTTTTTTTAAAATTGTTTCAGGGGGAGTTCCATATGATTTATGAGTTTGACAAATGTTTAATGACATGTTTCCACCATTATAATATTATACATAATGGTTTCACTGCCCCCCAATGCATATTAGCTTCTTTCACTTAGTAATATGCATTTAAGATTTCTCCATGTTTTTTAACAGCTGGATAGCTCATTTCTTTGTAACACTGAATGATATTCCATTGTCTGGATATACCACAGTTTATTTATCCATTCATCTACTGAAGAGCATCTCGGTTACTTCTAAGTTTCAGCAATGACAAATAAAGCTGCTATAAACAACCATGTGCAAGTTTTTGTGTGGACTTAAGTTTTCAACTTCTCTGAGTGAATATCAAGGAGTATAATTGCTGGAACACATTGTAAGAATATGTTTCTTTTTGTAAGAAACCATCAAAATGTCTTCTAAACATGGCTGTATCACTTTGCATTACCACCAGCAATGAATAAGAGTTCCTGCTGCTGCATATCACACCATTTGGTGGTGTCAGTGTTCTGGATTTTGGCTCTTCTAAGAGGTATATAGTATCTCATTGTTATTTTCCTTGGCATTTCCCTGAAGACATATTATGTGGAACATGTGTTCATAGGCTTATTTACCATCTGTATATCTTCCTTGGGGAGGTGTCTATTAATGTCTTTGGCTCATTTTTCAATTGGGTTGCTCATATTCTTGTTGAGTTTTAAGAGTTCTTTATACATTTAGGATAGTAATCCTTTATTAGAAGTCTCTTTTGTGAATATTTTCACCCAGGCTGTGGCATGTCTTTTTATTCTCTTGACAGTGTCTCTCATCAGAAATGTGTGGTTTTAGTGAAGTTCAGCTTATCAATTTTTTCTTCTTGGATCATGAATTTGTTGTATCTAAAACGTTATTGCCAAGCTCAGCATCATTTAGATTTTCTATTTTCTTTTATGTGTTTTAAGTCTATGACACATTTTGAATTCATTTTTATGAAAGGTGTAAGGTCTGTTTCTGAGCTCATTATTTGCAAGTAGCTGTCCAGTTGTTCCAGCACTAAAAGACTATCTTTACTTCATTGTAGTGCCTTTGCTCCTTTATCAGAGATCAGTTTACCGTATTTGCATACGTTTATTTCTGAGCTCTCTATTCTCTTCCATTAATCTGTCTGTTCTTTCACCAATACCACACTGTCTTGATTTCTGTACTTTTATAGTACATCTTACAGTTGGGTAATGTCAGTTCTCCATCTTTGTTCTTCCCCTTCAGTATTGTATTGGCTATTCTGGGGGTGGTGGGAGGGGTTCCTTCTCCATATATAACTTTAGAATCAGTTTGTCGATGTCCACAAAATAACTTGCTAAGATTTTGATTGGGATTGCATTTAGTCTGTAGATCAATTTGGGAAGTACTGAAATCTTGGAATAGTCTTCCTATTCATGAATGCTAAATATCTATTTATTTAGCTACTGATTTACTTCATCAGTGTGTTATAGTTTTCTTTACATAGATTGTGTACATATTTTATTAGATTTATACTTAATTATTTTATTTTTTTGGAGTGCTAATATCAATGGTAATGTCCATGACAGTGATTTGTAATTTGAAATTCCACTTGTTCATTGCTAGTATGTAATAAAAGTAGTTGACTTTCATATGGTAACCATATAGAAACATTGCTATGATTGCTTATTATTCCAGGAAGGTTTTTTTTTTTTCCTGCTGATTTTTTTGGAATTTCCTACATTGACAATGATGCCATCCTTCTTTGTCTATTTACTTTTATTTCCTCCTCTTGTCTGATTGCATTCTCTAGGACTTCCAGTACACTGTTAAAGAGCAGTAGTGAGAGGGGACATCCTTGTCTTGTTCTTTATTTTATTGGGAAATATTCAAGATTCTCATCAATAAGTGTGGTGTTGTAAGTTTTTATAGATATTCTTTATCAAGTTGAGGAAGTTTCCTCTATTCCTAGTTTACTGGGAGTTTTAAATCATGAGTAGGTGTTGGAATTTGTCGAATTCTTTTTCTGCATCTATTGATATGATGATGTGATATTTCTTATTGATTGTTGGGTCACATAAATTGATTTTTCAATGTTGAAATAATTTTTAATGCTTGGGATAAATCCTACTTAATTATGGTGTATAATTCTTTTTATATGTTGTTGGATTTGATTTGCTAATATTGAGAATTTTTGCATCCATTTTTCATGAGAGATATTTGTAGATAGTTTTCTCTTCTTACAATGTCTTTGTTTGGTTATTTAAACATATTAGGATATTTATGGCCTCCTAGAACAAGTTAGGAAGTACTCCTTCTGCTTTTGCCTTTTGAAAGAGATTGTAAAAAACTGGCATAATTTCTTTCTTTAAATGTTTGTTAGAGTTCACCAGTGAACCCATCTGGGTTTTGTGCTTTCTATTGTATAAGGATATTAATTATTGATTCAATTTATTTCATTGACAAAGATCTATTTAGATTGTTTATTTCTTTTTGTGTGAGTTAAGGTAGATTGTGTCTTTCAAGGAATTGGTCTATTTCATCTAGATTACAAAATATGTGGGCATGGTGTTGTTTATAGCTTGCCCATTTTCTAAATAGCTTCTTCATTTTCTGATTGTGGAGTTTCAGTACTCTTTGTATATTTTGGATAAAAGTCCTATATTGATTTTGAGCCAGATGGGAGCATGTGCCTTTACTAAAACTACACTCTATAGATTAATCTCTGAAGGAATACATTCACTATGATTATCTGGTAAAATAGTCGCATGCAGAAAAGGGACAATTAGAAGACATGGGTACATTATCAGTTCTAATCTAACATAGTTGGTAAGTTTCATAAGCCATTTAACATCTAAATCAATCCCATACATATACAAGTTTAATAATTGGTTAATAATAAGCACTCTAACCCACAAATTTCATACAAGTTACAGTCTAGTAGAGAAGTTTATGGGACTCAGTTTTTTAGCAAATGATAGGTGAGCACTGCCGTCCAAGCCTTTCCCTGTTTGCCATGTTGAGATGACACATTCAGATAGTGGTAATGGTTGCATGCCTATCAAGGATGAAATTCTGACAGATACTACAAGCCTGACTGTTCTCAATGACAGATATTAAGAAACAGTTTTAACGAATGATTACTACAAGAAATAATAACAGCTATTTTTAATGATATGTTTAATATGTATGATATATTGTAATAAGCAGTTTGCATCCACTGCCTCTCTAAGCCTTGCAAAAAAAATTATCAGAAAGTTACATTTATTATTCCTGTTTTACAGAGAAACAAGTCTTTGAGAACATATTGCTTAAAAAAATTAAACTAGTTTTATTTTAAGTGTTTATTTTTGAGATACAGAGCAAGGGAAGGGAAGAGAGGGAGAGACAGAATCCAAAGCAGGCTCCAGGCTCTGAGATGTCAGCACAGAGCCCAACACGGGCTCTAACTCATGGACCATAGGATCATGACCTGAATTGAAGTCAGCCACTCAACAAACTGAGCCACCCAGGCACCTGTAACTAAACTAGTTTAATCTCCCAAATACAGTCACTGCTAACATTTCAAAGTAGTTTCTTCAAAACTTCTGCTTTTGCACATAAGTACATATTTTTCAGTGTTAATTAAGATTCTTCTAAACATCATTTTTAATTATTTCATTTCCTTAATGCTAGATATTTAATGTTTCTGAAAGTTTTAGTCTGTAGAAATAATGCTACAATGACCATATCTGAGCATAAAGCTTTATTTTTTACTATATTTCAGATGATGCCCTTAGGATAATTTGAGAAGAGGTATATTTTTCATTTTTTAAGATTCCTGATTTAAATGGGCAATTTATTGCCCAGAAAGTTTGCACCAAAATACAATATTTAATTTATATGAGACTAATACATATAGATGTATATAAATATAGATGCACAATTTTAAATCAGTTCAATATATTTGTAATATTTATTTTTCAAAAAGAGATTTGAAGAAGCAAGCCAATCTGGCATATGTGAATGAGAATTTCAGAAATCACTGCAAACATCACCCTACAGAAAATAGGCTTTCAACTCTGCTGGGATAAAAATCACTGAAGCAAATAAAATTTCTCCATTCATAGATTACGGAAGTAAATTGGTCAAAAAGGGTAAACAAAAAAACATCAAAGCTAATGGAAGAGACAGATGCTAGATAAGAAGATGAGTGTGTTGAGCTGAAGACTAACGTTTGTTAGGCTTTAAGAAACAGATGACTAGAAAATAGAAGATTCCTTCTTCAGGGCTGTCAGAGTAAAACGACTTATAAATGATCAATTTTCTCTTTTGTAAAGTTAGAAACAAAGGATTACTTCAACAGACAGCCAAAGAAAAGAAGGGTTACTGAGAAGAAAGGGAGCAGATTGCTAATGGGAAATGACTCTCAAAAAAACTAGTCAATTTTTAAGGAAAATGTTGAAACTTCAAGAAAATTAAATAAAAGGAGTAGTTAATCTAGAGAATAAAGATTAAGAACCAGAAAAGGTCTTGGCAGCCATTAAAGCAGTACATTATTTTCTTCATTCAATTCTAAACATTTTCTGATTACCCAATAGATGCTGGGCAGTGAGTTAGACCATAAGAAATAAAGAATACTTTAGACCATGGCTTTGGCTCTCAAGGTTGAGAGTCTATTTTAGGAATAAACAAATGAAGGTAATTATAACACCATGTAATACTTCTTCAGTAATGATCAAAATGTACATATCCAAGCAAAGAGATGCCTTCTTTAAACTGTCAATTAACAAAGTTGAGAAAGTTGACTTTATGATAGTAGCCAATATTGTTAGAAATGAGTAATTGGCACAAAAACAGACACATAGACCAATGGAATAGAATAGAAACCCCAGAACTAGACCCACAAACGTATGGCCAACTAATCTTTGACAAAGCAGGAAAGAACATCCAATGGAAAAAAGACAGTCTCTTTAACAAATGGTGCTGGGAGAACTGGACAGCAACATGCAGAAGGTTGAAACTAGACCACTTTCTCACACCATTCACAAAAATAAACTCAAAATGGATAAAGGACCTGAATGTGAGACAGGAAACCATCAAAACCCTAGAGGAGAAAGCAGGAAAAGACCTCTCTGGCCTCAGCCGTAGCAATCTCTTACTCGACACATCCCCAAAGGCAAGGGAATTAAAAGCAAAAGTGAATTACTGGGACCTTATGAAGATAAAAAGCTTCTGCACAGCAAAGGAAACAACCAACAAAACTAAAAGGCAACCAACGGAATGGGAAAAGATATTTGCAAATGACATATCGGACAAAGGGCTAGTATCCAAAATCTATAAAGAGCTCACCAAACTCCACACCCGAAAAGCAAATAACCCAGTGAAGAAATGGGCAGAAAACATGAATAGACACTTCTGTAAAGAAGACATCCGGATGGCCAACAGGCACATGAAAAGATGTTCAGCGTCACTCCTTATCAGGGAAATACAAATCAAAACCACACTCAGGTATCACCTCACGCCAGTCAGAGTGGCCAAAATGAACAAATCAGGAGACTATAGATGCTGGAGGGGATGTGGAGAAACGGGAACCCTCTTGCACTGTTGGTGGGAATGCAAATTGGTGCAGCCGCTCTGGAAAGCATTGTGGAGGTTCCTCAGAAAATTAAAAATAGACCTACCCTATGACCCAGCAATAGCACTGCTAGGAATTTATCCAAGGGACACAGGAGTACTGATGCATAGGGACACTTGTACCCCAATGTTCATAGCAGCACTCTCAACAATAGCCAAATTATGGAAAGAGCCTAAATGTCCATCAACTGATGAATGGATAAAGAAATTGTGGCTTATATACACTATGGAATACTACGTGGCAATGAGAAAAAATGAAATATGGCCTTTTGTAGCAATGTGGATGGAACTGGAGAGTGTGATGCTAAGTGAAATAAGCCATACAGAGAAAGACAGATACCATATGGTTTCACTCTTATGTGGATCCTGAGAAACGTAACAGGAACCCATGGGGGAGGGGAAGGAAAAAAAAA